>NC_048601.1:90713595-90773595 GCF_003668045.3 Cricetulus griseus | reverse complement strand
CCGAGTCACTTCTCTCTCTCCACCTTTCTGTATCAGGAGTCAATGTTAGGCAGCAAGCACCTTTACCCACTGTGCCATCTCAATGACCCTCACCCCGATATCTAATGTAGTGCTAAAGACCAAGAGCCTGGAGCAGAGCACTTCTGCTACACAGTCAGAAGAGATAAGGGCTCCACAGGGAACGGGAGTTTGTGATGATTGTGACTGGTGCCTTGGCATGGGAGACAGAGACTTGGCTGAGATTCCAGAGATTTCTCAGCTAGGGCACTGATGTTTGGGGCACTGGGCATGTTCTGCAGCAACCTCGGTTTTTACTTACTAAATGCTACCCAGTAGCACCTTCATCAACAATGGTGACAAATAAAAACGTCCCTAGCCATTGTCTGTGCTCTGGGCAGTAAATTCATGCCCATTAAGAAACTTTGGACAGAAGAAAATGAAGGAACTGATTTGAACAGCTAATATGCAGAAGCAGAAATACCAGCAAGGAGTGAAGGATGACACAGCAGGACGACCCAAGGCACACAAGTCATTTCTGGTTTGGATGATTTCCAGATAAAGACTGGAAAAATAAAAGGGTCAGATTTGGGGGTAAAGTTAACTATGTAACTGTTTTTGCAATGAAATACTGCCGAGTTTATTTTCTTACAGTTCTAGAAGGTGGGGGTCTGACGTGGGTCTCAGAAGGCTGGAATGCAGCTGTCAGCAGGGCTGACCCCTGACCTTTAAACTGTGCCTCTCCAGCTTCAGACTGGTAGCTTTCCTCAGCTGGTGGCCACATCATTCCAACCTGTGCTTCCTTTATCACACTGTCCTCTCCAACCCGGACTCCTGTAAATACCTTTATGATTACATCAGTACCACATGAATAAGCCAGGGCTAAGTCCTCCTATGTAAAGAGCTTTAACTCGATCACATAAAGTCTCTTTTGCTATTACAATGCAACTTGGAAGGTTTTGGGGGTCAGGATACGGACATATTGGGGCATCCTCATTTCAGCTTATCACAACATGTATGGGGGTATCAAAGGTGTCTAAAGTGCAGCTGAATGTATAGCATTTGGATTTGAGAGATTAGGCCTAAATGACATAAAGTCTTTGGCATTTTAGATGCTTATGGATATGGCTATTCCTGAGGGGGGGTAGTAAGGTAAGAAAGGTATCAAAGGCATTATTTTAAGGAATGTTATTATATGGGTAGCTGTATCTTGATTAAAATTGCTGCATGCAACAGATGCTGAAATGGTAAGGGTTTAAGTAAGAAAGAGCTCTCTTTAAATGGCAAAGTAGTCTGGGCTACTATGACAGCTTCACTACACCGTCAATGGGACAGGTCCTAACATCTTCCCACTCCATCATCCTCAGGTACTTGGCTGTCATCTTCGGGTACCACCAACCAATATGACTGCTCAGCAGTCATCTCTCCAGGTTCCTGGAAGGAGAGGGGAAGGGTAACACAGGCCTCTTGACTGAGTCAGGTGTTTCTCTCCCTCTCTGAGACAGGACCTTTGCTATACAACCTAGGTTGGCCCAAAAATCAAAATCTTTCACCTCAGCCTCCTGAGTGTATGTGCTGGGTGTGGTATAACACGCCTTTAATCCCAAGACTTGGAGGCAGGGGCAGGATCTCTGAGTTCAAGGCCAGCCTGGTCTACAGAGCAAGTTCCACACCAGATCTACACAGAGAAACTCTATCTAAACAGACAAACAAAACAAACAAGCTGGGCGGTGGTGGCGCACGCCTTTAATCCCAGCACTTGGGAGGTAGGGGCAGGCGGATCTCTGTGAGTTCGAGACCAGCCTGGTCTACAAGAGCTAGTTCCAGGACAGACTCCAAAGCCACAGAGAAACCCTGTCTCGGAAAAAACAAAACCCAAAAACCAAACAAACAAAAACAAAACAAAAAACCAAAACACAAACAAACAAACAAACACTTCAAGGAAAAGTTAAGCAGGGAGAGCAGTTGGGAGATGGAATGCAAAAAAGGGGTGAGAGGTGGAGGGTAAACCAAAGTGTAGGGTGTACTATGGAAAAGCCGTATGGAAACCTACTATTTTGCAGCCCAATTAACAAATACAAATTTTAAAAGCATCTAGAAGGAAGATACCCTGCATAGCTGGAAAATGTTGTTCATAGAAGCCACGGGTTACTGAACAACACCCCAAGTGCTTGGTACGAGTATGTGCTCCTGGTCAGAGGCAGTTCTTGCTGCTCCTCTCGAGTGTCTATCGCAGCTAGATGATAGACTCCGTTGCTGAAGACGTGGCACACTTTGGTTGCAGGATATAGAGAAATCACCCTGGAATTGAGCTGGAAACTTCCTCCCTGCTGTCTGGATTCCTAGTGCCAAAGATGCTATGCAGGCTGCTGGGAGAGAAGAGACATAACAGTTTCACCCAGCTATGAACCCTGTGAACCACACTACTCACTTGCCAGGCCAGGTGAGCTCAATTCTGCAATAATGGCACAACTGTTAAGGGAGTGACCAACCACTCCCTGCTTAGATTTAAGGCCTGCTCCAGAGAATTCACACCTGGTATTGTAAATCTGGTCAAAAACACCTGGCTAGGGAAGTTATAGGCTCTAGCTAGGAACCTACTTCTGTTGTTTAGCTGAATTGACACAGTATCAAAACTGCCTTCTAAATATCTGTCTATAGCCCTAGACAAATGTATTCTCAGCCTCCATAGAAGGCTCCTTTGCAGTGAACACCTGTGACTATAAAGACTCCAGGCTTCTCCAGGTGCCAATAGTAGATGACGGCTGGATGCTTGGAGCTGAACCAGACATTTACACCACCGCTTCTCAGGTTTGGGGAACCCTGCAGGAGAAGGAGAAGTTTGGTGAGCAGGAAGGAAGGCTGCAGAGTGCCATCTTCCGGGCATGACAAAACTTGCATTAATGAACTTGGAGCAGCTGTGGCCACCTGTACTGGGCCTGCTCGAGGCTGGCCCTAGCAACAACCAGCAGTGAATGGGGAAGGGCGTCACGGGCCTGCGCATCCCTCTGAATTACTGACTTGTGATAGGTTCAGGGAGAGGAGGATCCTTGTCTTCAGTTGTGCACACAGTGCTTAGCCCGCCAGGCTCCCACGAATAGTTCCAAGTGTGTGGTCATACAGATGGCCCTGGTTAAATTGGGTGGAAAGGGGAAGAAGAAAAGGGGTGTGAGGGAGATAAGAGGGGTGAGAATTACTGAGTGCAGTGTATACATGTATGAAGTGGACAGCTCTATTACTAAACAAAGGAGAGAATGGGTATGGAGTAGGGATGGACAGAAAAAGCCTACTGATAACACTGAGAATGAGTGGCCATGAGGAAAGGACAGAGAGGCTGTTACTTCAGGGACTCGTCCTTGCCTTCATATGAACTCAGAGGTTATGATACATTGTTTCCACTGCTTGAGAACTGTGGTAGAAAAGGGCAACTGTTCCAGCTGGCAGTATCTGTTAGAAAACCATCCGCCCTGACAGCACTCTTTTTTTTTTTTTTGGTTTTCTGAGACAGGGTTTCTCTGTGTAGCTTTGGAGCCTATCCTGGCACTCGCTCTGGAGACCAGGCTGGCCTCAAACTCACAGAAATCCCTCTGCCTCTGCCTCCAGCGTGCTGGGATTAAAGGCCTGCGCCACCAATGCCCAGCATGACTGCACTCTCTTTAACACAGACCTCGATGCTAACCAACCTGCTTATCAAATTTAGGTTGGAGGACAGGAAGAAAGCTATCAGAATCTTCAAGCAGGTCTCTTAACAAAATAACATAGTGGATACAGCTATATTTCATTTTGGAGAATTTACCCAACTCTTGACCTGACCTTGAGTCAACAAAAACCACCCCTCACCACCTTGAGATGTGCTGAAATGGGCAAGCCTTTTCTATTATTTCCCAAGAACCTTTTTTTTTTTTTTTTTTTTTATGTCCTAATCTAGTCTGATTCTCACGGATCTCTTTCCTCCCATCTCTAACCTAAGCACTCAGCAAACCATTCACTGGGCTAGCACAGTGAGCTTTGTTGTATTACACACTCTCCAGCCTAGTATCACTGAAGAGCTGCTGGGCAGAAGCAACATTCATCAACAGAACAACTACTTGATACTGCTCCAAACAAGTGGGCTACGCATTATGATGGGCTTTCCCAGTTTCCCAGCTGAGGTTCTCTGGGCAGCATGCTGTTTCAACCTATATTCAATCTCCAGGGAAGCAGAAGGCTGGGTGTGCAACTCAACACCCCCACCCCATGCTGCCTCTAATGCAAACACTACCGCCCAGGTTTGTCTCATTCTTGTTGAGACAACCATCAAGGTTCAGGAAAAGGACTTGTGTTACACCAGCAAATGAGATAACAACATCCCCAGTCAGGTATGGTGACACACCTGTAACTTGGAGCTTAGGAGTTAGGAGGTAAAGGCAGGAGGATCTCAAGTAGGAAGCAGACTGACCTCAGGCACCCTGTCTCAGAATAACAACAACACACCAACCGAAACAAACTAACCAAGTGTTGTCAGGTTACTGGGAAACCAGACATACTTAGAAGATGAGTGCCTGAAGTCCCCACTCTTTCAACCAAACTCAGCCCTGTTTAGATGCTCTTAGGGAAATGTGCCGGCTGCATTTCATAAATTCTTGATCTCACACAAGGACAGGTGAACTTTTAGAATGACTGCCTTTGATATGGCTTGTCTCTAATGGCACTTCTGTTCCAGTGAGCTTCGGGTCCACTCCACTTGGAAAAATCATCTGTGTCCTTTACTTACTCCTAACTGCATTTTTATAACTGTAAACAAACGGCAGTATGTCTGGTCCAGCTAGTCCAAAACTAGCTAATGGAGTGCTGGTTAACATGCCACATACAATTTCTTAAATCTCCACAACTCTAAGGGATAACACAAAGTTAGCTTACCGATGGGGAATCTGAGGTACAGAAAGGTGCTTGATTCCATCAGTCACTGTCAGCAGAAGGCTCAAACTGGGCCTGTTTTCCTCCAACCTTCACCAGTAAAAGCTACAAAAAGTCATACTTTAAGTACAATATTACAAACTCTGTGTACATGATTTAGAAAGTCTCTTAAGTTTCTCCATAACTCTAGCTGTAAAGGTATGTCATCTCTAGTCTGGACCTATACAGGACTATTTTGGGTACGGACAGTTACAAGGGTATTACTGCTAAATAAGAAAAGCTCCTACTTAAGAATTTATACACATGGCATATTTGTATTATGGTGTGGCTGCCCGAGGAGAGGTCCTGAACCAAAAAGCAAGCAGGCATCCAACATTGCAGCTTCTGGGAGAGGGAGGCTGAGGGTGTTAGATCATGCTGAGGTATTTGTATCATGCAGAGCTACTGATGGTGACTGAACTTTCTGGGCCATCTCTAGATTAGGAACAGCCTTGCTCAAGGCAGACAGCAAGGATGAATCTTCCTTGTAACCAGCAGGTAAAGAATTGATGCTAGAAATGGGAGGACTGTTTGCTGGGAGAGGGCAGAGGAGAGCTAAGAAGCTCCAGGGGCCTGACAATAGCTGCCCAGCTGGGAAACTGGGTATATAAACGACAGTCTGATAGGGTGTCTATTGATTCCGTGCACTTAGAGGTGATCTGATTACAGGGGCGCTGACCACAGAAACATGGAGTTTCCTCCAAGACTCAAGTCAGGAATAGGAACGGAGAAAGCAGATGGCTGAGTTTCCAGAGCAGATACAAAAGGAAGGAAGCATCAATAACCAAGGCAGAGGGTATGGAGAATTCAAGGATGAGAAGAGAAATCCCAAGAGGCTGGCTAAGGACAGAGGTCACAAGGGAATGAGAGGCCTGGGGTTTGGTTAATCCAAGCAGACACAACAGACATCCACTAATGTCTGTGAGAGGGAGTCAGAGAGCCTAAGCCAGCTCAAGTGCTTAGTGGCTGTGATGATGGGCAGTAGAGACAAGATTCTTGTAGATGAGATCCCACTAGCGTGTCTGTGCCAGGAATGATCTGGAAGACGCCATAGTCATAGGCTTCTGTTGAGGACAATGTGGAGACTGAGCAGGCTCCATTTGTGAGGAGCACAGCCCTAAAGCAAACCAGTTTCTATCAAAGAAGATAACTAAGTACTTAAGAGTACTTGCTGATCTTACAGAGGACCCAGGCTCCATCTGTAACACATTCCAGGAGCTCTGATACCCACTTCTGGACTCTGTGGGCACCAGGCACACATGTGGTTCTCATACATACTTGCAGGCAAAACAGCCATATACATAAAACATAAATAAATCCTTATTATTATTTGGGGATAAGGTTTCCCTGTATAGCCCTGGTTGTCTGGGATCTCTCTGTAGACTAGGCTGGCTTTGATCTCAAACATCCTTCTGCCTCCCAGTGCTTGGATTAAAGGCATGCACAACCTCATCCAGCTAGTAAATAAATCTTTAAAGTGAGAGATATCTCCGTTCCTATGAAGTTTATAAGTCACCCTGGAAAGTACAGTCATCAGCCAAGGTAATTCATCTAGATGACCTTTAAGCTTTGCCCATTTATGAGCAACACAACCTTGCTTTGCCATTGAAACTGTAAAACTTAGTACTTCTTTTTTCTTCTTCAGCTTTGGAGCCTGTCCTGGAACTCGCTCTGTAACCAGGCTGGCCCTGAACTCACTAAGATACGGCTGCCTCTGTTTTCCAATTGCTGGGATTAAAGGTGTACACCACCACCACCACCACCACCACCTAGCTTCTGTTTGTATTTTTCAGACAGGGTCTCATATAGTCCAGACTGCCCTTAAACTCATTGTGTATCCAAGGATGACCTTGAACTTCTGATAAGGTCTCCAAGTACTGGAATCACAAGAAGGCACCACCATCCCTGGAATCTAGGTATCAAAATCTGGACTTCACACATGCTGAAACAGTCTTCTCAACTGAGCTACAGCCCCAGCCTGCTGAAACTTTCTTAAGCATCACATATAAGATTTAAAGTTTGTTTGTTTTTCAAGACAGGGTTTCTCTGTAGCTTTGGAGCTGTCCTGCCTGGAACTCACTGTTGACCAGGCTGGACTTGAACTCTCAGAGATCCACCTGCCTCTGCCTCTGGAGGGCTGGGATTAAAGTCGTACACCACCACCGCCCAGCCAAGACTTAAGTTTTAGGAACACAATTTCTTTATGTAACTATTTTTACTCGAGACAGAGTATCACTATGTATGTAGCTCAGGCTGATGTAGAACTAAACTACTCCGTCACCTTCAACACAAAACTGTTACTACCAAGTCCTAACATAACATGAAACCAACCCTAGACAACATACAAGTGACTGTTCTATTAAGGTTCATTTTCTATTTGGGGGTGAGGTTGGGCATTTTTGTGATAAAAATACAGTACTCTAAATGGCTTTAGTCCCCAGCCCAGCATTTTCTACGTTACACCTCAAATAATACAATAATCTAGTTTAACAGTTCCTCCAAGTTTACTATTCAAGCTGTAGACCTATTTAAAATGGAGTGTTAAAAATACTAACTTCATTGCCATCCTAGAGCCCTCATCCAGCAGCTGGTGGAAGTAGAAGCAACACCCACAGCTAATCACTGAACTGAACTGGAAGCCAGTTGCAGTGAGGAGTGATGAGCAAAGGGGTCAAGACCAGGCTGGTGAAACCCACAGAAACAGCTGACCTGAAAAGAGGGAAGGAACTCTTGGTCCCCAGACTGATAGCTGGGAAAACAGGCATGGTTTGATCCAGACCCCATAAATGTAGGTGTCAGTGAGGAGGCCTCAGAAATCTATGGGGCCTCTTGTAGTAGATCAGTACTTATCCCCAGCACAGGAATGGACTTTGGGAGTCCATTTCACACAGAGGGATACGCCCTCAGCCTAGACACATGGGGGAGGGCCTAGGTAGGCCCTATAGCAAAGGATGACAGACTCTGGGGAAAAAAAAAAAAAATCCCCCATGGAAGGCCTCACCCTCCCTGGGGAGCAGAAAGGGTATGGAATAGGTAGGGTGTTAGTGTGGGGCAGGGGAGGGAGAGGGAACTGGGATTGACATGTAAAACAATCTTGTTTCTAATTTAAAAAATGGGCCTGGCGTTGGTGGCGCTCGCCTTTAATCCCAGCACTCGGGAGGCAGAGGTAAGTCGATCTCTGTGAGTTTGAGACCAGCCTGGTCTACAAGAGCTAGTTCCAGGACAGTCTCCAAAGCCACAGAGAAACCCTGTCTCGAAAAACAAAAAAAACAAACAAAAAAGAAAAACAACTCATATGTACATAAACTCTAGATTCATACTGGCTAGTTCTAGGTCCATGCCATAAATAGAGCACCCACTAGCTACTGTGGCTACAGAAAATTTTCCCATTTTCCTTATTTCTAACATACCCTTTTGCAGCTAAGACTGTCTCCTTTCTGCTTACTCAACAGGATTTACCTTCTGCGTCATTAGGTATTTACTTGAGTTTAGCTAGCCTTAGAACACAGGAGGCACCAACTGTGCAGCATAGGCCTTAGATGATGTACTAGGTACAGAAATAAAAATTAAGTCAAAGTTATAATTAATTAGTAGGGATGCTTTACTCCTGCTCACAAAATGAATACCTTGAGGTAACCAGCATCTGTCAGGTAATGACTCAGTCACTTCAAGGAAAAAGTATTTGAATTTACAAACTGTAAGATTAACACACATTAATGAGGTCTTTTGAATTTATGAAAGCCCCACGTTTAAGTTAGTATATAAGTTAGTATTAAGCTAAATGTTTAGTCATCCTAATGGTTCATTTTTTTTTTATCACGCCAGGATGCAAGAAAATGAAAATTCCAGGACTTTCTTTGCATACTGTTAATGTGTCCTTTGATAGCTATTCTAAAACTTAATAGTCAACAAGTCCTGTGTTACAGAGGCTCAACCTTTGCAGGACTTAGTAAGAAGCCTATCAGGGCTGGAGATGACTCAGTAGTTAAGGGCACTGGCTGATCTAGAGGACCCAGCTTAGATTCCTAGCACCTAGACTGCAGATCCCCTCTGAAACCCCAGTCCCAGGGGATCTAGCACCCTCATCTGGCGCCCGGGAGCACTGCCCATGTGTAGTACACAGACAAAACACATACACAAATCCTAAAAACAAAAAGACCCAGTTCTATCCATCAGCTCAAAACTACTTTCAATTTCTTGTATGAAGTAAGATTTATGTCACCAAGTGCTTTGTCAGAGTTTGGAGGTCTACTTTAATCTTCTCCACACTTGTGAAGTCATCAATGAGGTCCTTTTCCCAGCCAAGACACTATCATCCTCATTTCCCTACCATTTTTTAGTGAGTGCATAACTATTCCCCTTTATCCATCACATCCTGCTGAAAGGGTGAAGTGCTGCTCTAGTTTGAGTTGCCCCAGAGGTCAAGGTTAACACCATCTACTACCTTCATTTGACCATGGCTTTATATTAGGGAAAGTCTAAACAACTAAAACTTTGTCAACAGTCATTAAACAAAGCACAATTAAGTATTCAGGATCTCGGGTTGTTTTTAATTATCTTCTTGTTAACTTATAAACTATCTCCTTTATTTTAATCTTTCCATCTAATAAGTTGGCAAAGAGTGCCACTACCAATCACACATATACAGAAGTTCCGGTTTTGTGTGTTTCTGAATGGGCTTTTAAGGACAATTCTGAATTACAATTTAGTCTTAGATCACTAAGAATTAAAAAGGAAGGTCTAAGTTGCCGGTTTCTAAAAGTATTTTAACTTAATAGATCAACTATAAAGAACTGCTAAATACTCTTTATTTGATATTACACATAGACCACAGTAAGTGCCTTTCAGTGGTAAAAGGCAGCATCTTTTGACTTAGGGAATTTTAATTAAAATGACATCATCAAGTTATTTCCTGATGTTTAGCCATTGCATGTAACAGACCAGTGAATGCAAACTGAAACACAGGTGAGTCTTCTCATTTCTGAGACAATAACAGAGTTTTCCCAGTGTTTAAACATACTCATATGCCCAGTTATATAAATTTAAGTATAAACCATTCAATAGGTTTAGGTGACACCCCCATCTTTGTGGAAAGTAGAACTTTAATAATTAAGTCCAATCCTATCTTGAGAAAGGGAGAGAAGTGATAGTATTTATGCAACTGGAATTGTTATTTTAAAAAAGATCGTATCCACTTTACTACAAGTCAAGTTTTACTTAATCAGGACTGTCCAACAAAAACATTGTTAGCCATTCATGATCTGAATTTTGGTGTGAATTAAATTATAATACACATTAAAAGTCATGAGACATTTGTTTTGTAATAAATAAGGCATCAGAATTACTCATTAGTAGCCTTTTTAAGGTAAGCTATTAGGTCTGCCCTCTCTCCCTTCTTCTTAATTCCAGCGAAGATCATTTTTGTTCCGGGGATGTACTTTTTGGGATTCTCCAAATACTCCATCAGGGTATCCTCTCCCCAAGTGATGCCTAAACAGAAAGGGATGCAAAAGTGAGTGTTTTATACTCCTGGTAAGTCTGCCATTGATTACACCATGCAATCACAGATGCAATCAATCTGTGCTGTGACTTAACAACAGTCCCCACTTACCTTTGTTCTTGTTGGCATCTGTGTACGAGAATCCAGCAGCCTGGCCTGTCTTCCTCCCGAACAGACCATGGAGATTTGGTCCAGTCTTATGCTTGCCTCCCTTTTCCACAGTGTGGCACTGGGCACACTTCTGAACAAAAATCTTCTTGCCTTTCTCAACATCGCCCATTTTTAATTCTAAAAATGAAAAGACCCAAGAGTTAGAGTAACCTGCTCACGGAAAACATACACCGGATCCCAATGACCATTCAAAATCACCCAACTACCAACCCACTGCTATTCTATGTCCTTTAACACCAGGACGGATGCTACCTCCTCAGTCCACTTGCAATACTCTCCAACGGCAAGCACACTAATTGGGAGGACCCACTCCCCCCCCCCCACACACACACAAGGCAAGTCTGTGTTCATGAAAGGTTCGTGCCCAAGGAAGGGAAATGGGAACCCAATTCAAACCTCAGAAGAAGGCAAGGTCAAAAAGTCACAAATATGAATTGGACTACAATTGCATTACAACAAAACCACTGCAATTCTAACGTTTCTGGGTGCTTAATTGCTGTCTGCGCTGCCAATTAAAGACAAAACACAGCAATGGTGCGGCGCGGGGTGTCCTAAGTGCTTTCATCTTCTCTGGTTTCATCTGGAGGTTAAGTCACTCTCTTGCATGAGTCCCGCACCGGAAGGCAAGGGAAGGCCGAGGCCGGGCACCTTCTCCCTCTCGCGCCCTGAGATCCCGGGGGTGACCACGAGGTCACCCATCCGAGCCAGTCTCAAGGAGAATGAAGGAAGCCACCCTTCGGGATGCCTGATCAGGAAATGCACCGGCCAGGTGCTGAGGAGCAGCAGCCTCCGCCGTCCGACAGGGCGGTGGGCGAGTGGTCCCTGGCGCTACGGACCCGGGCCCGGGCCCCGCGCCGCCCCCAGCCCCGCCGCAGCCCCTCCGGGTCCGCCCCGCGGGCCTCCTCGCACCCTTGCCGCCCCGCGTGCCTGTCACGCGCTCACCGCTCCCAGGTGATCAGCTCCACAGCCGCTGCGACCCGGAGACGGACGTCCCGCTCTCTGGCCCAAGGACACGCCGGCCCGCGCCTATGTACCGGTGCCGGTGCAACCGCACTTGCTCTGCCCGCCTGCGGGGCGACGTACGGCGGCGCCGGGCGCTGCGGCGTGACGTGGCCACGCCTCATTGGCTCCATCATCGGGACCGCGCCCGCGGAGGTGCGCGTGCATGCGGGCTAGCAGGTTAGGGTGTGCCCAGAGGGCGCCCTTCCTGTAAAGGCCGCGTTTGCCCCCGCACTCACGACGGGCCTCTGACGTAAGGCGCAGACGTGAGTGATGTCACCCTCGGGTTCCTGAGCTTGCGCGTGTAGGAGGCGGGGCGGAGGCGGGGCGGGGCGGGCCCGGGGAGGGCGGGCGGGGCCGGGCGGGGCGGGGCCTCCCTCCGGAGGGGTCCAGGGCGCGTCGAGCTTCAGGTGTGACTCAACTCCTTCGGCCGCCGCCCACAGGGAGTGCCACCACCACTGCCGCCCCGTCAGCTGGCGACCTTTACCCAGGCTTGGTCTGCACTCCCTGCCTGGCACAGCTGCGCCGGCCTCGGCCTGGACGCCTGCTGGTGACCTTCACTCGGCTGAGCCTTCCTCCCGCTCTCCCAGCGACCGAGCGAGCGCTCAGAGCTGGCAGATAGCATCTCCGCCCGGAGCCCCGACCCCTTCCCCAGAAGGAGGTGTGCAGGCACGCTCTTAGGAAGAATCGCATTTGCACTTGCATCCCCTCTGACCACATCGGGATGAAGTTTTGCTAGCACACTTTCCAGTTGCTAACTTCAGAGCGAACTCTCCGACACGCCAAATCCTGACCCTGGCAGTTTTCTTCATTGCTCTTATCTCCCCAGTTCAGACCCCAAATTCTAATGAGCGTCGGTCCTTTCCCTGTGTTCTGTCTCTAGCCTTGACGTATCCTGTCAAGTGTTTACAAAGATACCTTGGTATCCAGAGTAAACCCGCAAATTTTAGTGGCGTTTATTCTACCTTCTTTCCTTCCACCTTCAGGCTAACAGTAGATGTTAGGAGGCTGCCTTTGGTCCTATGGTTTGCTCCAGAGAAAACACCAGCTGTATGAGTACAGTTACTCTTTCTGTTTGTTTGCTTGTTTGTTCTTTTTCCTTAGGTAACCCCAGGGGCAGTTGACTTCCACAAAAGTCACCAACATCCATACAGAATCCCATGGGTGATCAAGTCCTTCTCATGAAGTGGTGTAATGTTTGATTTGCATACAATCCACACAGTCTCCCCAATATTTAAATCACCTCTAGACTATAACTTTTGCCAAATACAATGCTGTATAATGTCACTTAGGCACTCGGGAGGCAGAGGTAGGCGGATCTCTGTGAGTTCGAGACCAGCCTGGTCTACAAGAGCTAGTTCCAGGACAGCCTCCAAAGCCACAGAGAAACCCTGTCTTGAAAAACCAAAATAAATAAATAAATAAATAAATAAATAAAAATGTCAGCTAGGGAAAATGACAAAAACTCCAAACTCGTTCAATATGCTTGAGTGTATTTATTGGAAGTCTAGCTTCAGAGTATGTGATCTGTTTTTTGTTTTGTTTTTTAACCCATGGACGTGGAATCCATAGACAGAGAGGTCTGACCGTACTTTCATTTTTTTGAACTGTCCTAATTTTTAATTCCTCTTTCTCTGACACAGCACTGCCACATCTTACTATGTAACAGCATCTCTCACACCATATTCGAGACTTTTTGTAGCTTTTAGGGGAAATTACTGAGCATTCTGATATAGTCCTTATATAGGCTTATCTAAACTATCCATATATAGGCTTAAAGTGCTTTTTAAAGACCTGCCACAGCAAATCCATAGACGTGCAATATGCCCTCAAACTAAGTCCTGGTGCTGCCCTCCACCTTCTTCCGGAGTAAAGGTAGTCCTCACTGAGGGCTTGCCTCCCAGTACCTTTTCTTTGTACATTAGGAGTTACTGTTGTCAGTTTATAAAGGAGCTGGCTGGCCACACGATTTTCAGGGACATCCTACTGCAGATTTTGCGCACCAGTGACTCAGTTGAACAAGTCAATGGATTGACATCTTGCATTTTATCCCCTAACACTGCATAAATAGGGTTGTGATGCACACCAGTAACCGTGGTGTTTGGGAGGAGGAGACAGCAGAATGAGAATACCAGAGTCATCCTTGGCTAGTTCAAGGCCAGGCTGGGTGACATAGGGAGACCTTGTCTCAAACAAATAAACTTATTCCAACAAGGAAGATGATAGGATACAGACAACTGAATATTTATCTAGCTGAGGAAATTATGCATAAAAGTCTTATTTATGAATATTGTGGAGAGACAAGGGAAAAGCAGCACTCAGGAGGCAGAGGCAGTCAGATCTCTGAGGTGGAGGTCAAGGTCAGCCTGGTCTTCAGAGAAAGTTGTTGCAGGACAGCCAGGGCTACACAGAGAAACCCTGTCTCAGGGTTGTGTGGGAGAGCTGAAACAAACAGTCATTTCTTCCTGTCTACTATAGTGTTAATACTTTTAAGCTCTAAAAAGTCACAGTGTTCACTGTTTTGTTACTCAGTATGCCTAAAAGAAGACTGGGCGTGTAGCTTAGTGGAGTGCTTGCCTAGTACTCAGAAAGGTTTTGGGAGGGAGAGGCAGAAGGATCAGTCCAAGATCATCCTGGACTTGGTTAGTAAATCCAAGAAACAGTTGAGATATAAGAAACCTTATCAAGCCGGGCGTTGGTGGGGCACGCCTTTAATCCCAGCACTCGGGAGGCAGAGGCAGGCAGATCTCTGTGAGTTCGAGGCCAGACTGGTCTCCAGAGCAAGTGCCAGGGTATAGGCTCCAAAGCTACACAGAGAAACCCTGTCTCAAAAAACCAAAAAAAAAAAAGAAACCTTATCAAAAAAGCAAGTCAAAATGCCACACACATCACACACAACACACATAAAATACAAACAACAGCCAAAACACCCCCCACAAAACACATAAAACACAAACAACAGCCAAAACACCCCACACACAACACACATAACACACACACAACAGCCAAAACACCCCACATACACAACACACACAACAGCCAAAACAACCCCCACACAACAGCCAAAACACCCCCCCACAACAGCCAAAATACCCCCCACAAAACACACAAAACACAAACAACAGCCAAAACACTCCCCCCACACAATACACACACAACAGCCAAAACACCCCACATAAAACACACACAACAGCAGCAAAAAGCAAGCCAAAATACCACACACAAAACACACACAACAGCAGCAAAAAGCCAGCACAGCTGAATAGCAGAAAGAAGCTGTATATTGTTTTATTTCTATTGCTCTATTCTGTCTTGTTCCTTAGGAAGGATATAGGCTGGTAAGAGCCGTAACTGTTTTAAAGCAGATGCCTCTCCTAACAGTATAATGGATTACATATTTTTAAAAACATGAAAAGTATCTATTAACCCCCCCCCCCCGTCAATCAAAATATGTAACTGAGGCCACAAGAAATCAGCTGGTTGGAGGCAGATAGTGTGCTCAGTCCCTGATGATTACGGCTGCTTTATGGACTTGGGCTGAACTGAAAACACCTCAGGCTGTCCTGGCAGCTCAGCAAATTAGAAGTACAGCTCAGAGGAGGAGGCCTGGAGGGGCTGGAGTTCAGAGAAAGGCAAGGAGGGGTCAGAGCTCCTAGGAGGAGGCCAGGAGGGGCTGGAGCAGCTTGGGCGAAATGCCTAGGTAATGCTGCTACTCATGTATCTAAAGCATCAAATATAGTTATTCACTGGCAAAGCGAGGAACCAGATTAGTCTTGTCTGCCTTGGATTTACATACCTGGGATGAAAAACACTTCCCTCAACTTTGAGGACGAGTAGGTGGAAAGATTGTAAGGGCCAGTGGAGATGGAAAACACCAAGGAAATTATACCTTCCGGATACAACAGAACTGACATACATACAAACTCACAGAGACTGTGGCAGTGTGCACAGGACCTGCATAACTCCAAGCAAGATGGGGTCCCAGCACTGAGGGAGAAGTAGACAAGATCTCCCATCCCTAACCAAGAAGCTATCTCAAGTTGGAAACCGTATGCAAAATCAAGGGGTATACAAACCACACTAAAGGCAGGGCCTCATGCCTAGTAGTAGATGACAAACTCAAAGCCAAATCTTATTTTTGAAGAATTTTGCCTGGGGAGTTTTTACTTTATTGGTCTTTTGCTTATATGTTATGGCTTCCTATTTTGTGTTTTTATGGGTTTATCTTTGTTGCTTTTCATTGGCATCTCAGGTTTAGAATTTCCCAAGACCCTGTGAATCCTCTGGGGCCTGGGTTGAGATACTCCTCTGGAGATTCATAAGTAGACTTGGACATGGTTTCCATGCAGTTTCTCCTTCAAAGTCCTTGTACTGGAAGCTTTCTCAGCAATTGGCAATACTGGAAGGTGGAAGGACCTTTAAGAGGAAGGGCCTAATGGGAGGAACACTTCTTCAGATCCCTTGCTCCTGGGTTCTGTAAAATGGAAACCGAAAATATACCACACAGGTTAATGGGAAACTAAAACCAAGAATATACCTTGTAGGTTAAGAGTTCTGTTTATGATCTGTTCCTAGCTGAGACAGAAATCCTATGTCCTATGTCAGGTCCCTCTAATTAAGTCTTCTATTTGTAATCTCTTAAATTCCTGGTCTGATGTAAAATGCTTGTAGTAACCCCATTCACTTGATGTGTATTCTTGCCTTTGTTCCTCCCTTTTATTGTATCTTTTGAACAATAGATAGCTGCCATTGTGAACACCTTGTCCTCCTATAACAAGGGACTTGGAGAGGCTAGTGGGAGTTATTCTCAAAAACCCTTGTCTTAGAGGGAGACAGCTGGCTGGCTTAGAGGGAGACAGCCTTGGATACCCTAAATACAGTTTTCTTTAATTCAGACAATTGTGGGGTTGGTCCTTTCTCAAGAATGTTGCAATTAACAGTTCTCCATGAAGAGATAATCTGGGCACCAGTTGTAATGGATACATTAGACCTCTCATGAGTGGATTAGCTTCCTGAGAGAGCCAGTTATGAAGGAGCAAAGCTAATCCTCTTGTTTCCTCCTTTGCCATGACACTTCTTTTTTGTGCTCTTTACCATATGATGCTGTTTGTCATGAGGCTCCCATCAGAAGCGTGTGAGTGTGTGTGTGTGTGTGTGTGTGTGTGTGTGTGTGTGAGAGAGAGAGAGAGAGAGAGAGAGAGAGAGAGAGAGAGAGAGGGAGGGAGAGAGAGATCTATATACAGAGTAATGACAAAATGCCAGCTACTGTAATTCTGAAGGCAGGCTCGGTAGAGAATAAGAAGAATGTCAGCTAGATACAAGGTTTTGTTAATTAGATTTCCAGTAGTTTAATATCCTCCTTTTATTGTAAAACACATCACAGAGTTTATTATGTTTTGTTTGGTGATATTTAGTATAGCTACATTATGCAGCTGACCAATATCTGTGGATGGAGCCCCTTCATTTTGCAAACCTGAAATTTCATAACCTGTTGAAATGGATAACTTTGTCAGCTTGACTGGATTCCGTAATATCCAAGTGGCCAGTATTATTATTGTGTGTTCTCACCATCCCCTATCTTTCTGCTTTCCAATGAGACACAATAAACCGTCTAGACCAGTTAATTGTTGTGCCAGATTCTTGGAACCCAGAGACTAAACCAAGGAGTCGACACTATGATGCAAAAGCAAAAGGTTTCTTTTTATTTCAAGCTGGTCAGCTAGGATCTCACTGCATGGTGGGCAAATGAGATCCCACCCAGCCAAAAAGAGAAGCTTTTAAAGGGGCAGACCATAAGGTTGAAGGCCACAAATTACAGAGTTTCCATGTTTACTTAAGGTCATACAAATTACAGAGTTAATACCTATACATTTTAAGGGAGATACATTTGACTGAGATAAGATAGGATATGGGCTTGCAGGGTTACAGAGTCCCAGGGTCTGTCAGTTATCCCCTGGGCTGGGGGATCTTTATGACCAGCAATTAGCAAAGGAATGTTAATAGGAATGGTGTACAGTTACTTCTCCTTCTCTGAGAACAGGGGATCAGGTGCCAGTCATGGCACTCCTGATTTAAGGAGTTAAATTTTCCTTTATCATTTAGACATTCCCTTTTTAGAGCCTAAGTTTTTAAACTTTTATTAATTTGAATTTTTGGTCCCTCAAACTTCACAGTGGCCTTTGAGTGTTCAGATGAGAAGCAGAGAACCACATCTCTTCCCTTGAAATTAAAGCCCAGAAATGAAGAAGCTCGGTCAGAAAAGCATGATGAATGTGAGGACAGCCCAGCAGTCAGGCTTTGTGTGACCAACGGTGGGACTGAGAATGGAAAAGAAGCATTGTCAAATGAAGGAAAGAAACTAAAACTCTACTCCATCAATACAAGGAAGCGAAACGCCTTATCCCTGACCTGGAGGCAGTTTAGTGATCTAGAGCAATTCTCTTAAGCCAAACCTAACGTACTGTAAGTCACAAGTTTATGAGTACTGAGAGGTGAGGAAGCTTCAGGCTAGTCTGGAGCTAGCAGAGGTGGTTCTCGAGTTTAAAGGAAGGCGTCTTTATTATAGAGACTTGAAAGGAGAGGCAGCCAGTGCTGGTGTAAAGCTGCAGCCAGTTATCTAGAAGATGCGGAGAAGATAATCCAATTTCAGTGCTCTGAGCACTGTTTATGATGACCCACTCCCTACCTTTCTTTGCCTTAACCTGCCAATCTATTGGTATTCCCTCACCCCTATTCCCCCTGCTCCCCAGCTTTTGCTTGGGCTAGGCCAATGGGAGGCACTGGAAACTTCCTAAGGGCTTAGTTAAGGCAAGTCTCACTAGCCCCTGGCAGTTTTCATAACTCCGCTCATCTTTGTGAACAGCCCTCAGCTATACTTCCTGCAATAAGGTCCTTTGAAGGTCTGTTTCCTAGGACCCTCATGAGCATAGTGCATTTCCCAATTTCAGGACAGTATCCAGTGCTCAGCATATATGTTCCATGGCACAACTTCTGTTCTTTCCTGCACTGTGGAGTGGATAGTGAG
Organism: Cricetulus griseus; assembly: GCF_003668045.3. Lineage (NCBI taxonomy): Eukaryota > Metazoa > Chordata > Mammalia > Rodentia > Cricetidae > Cricetulus > Cricetulus griseus. The sequence goes on along the minus strand of NC_048601.1, from coordinate 90,754,969 downwards.
AGGAGAGCACCCAGGCAGTCAAGGGCCAGCTTCCTGCCCTCTGTTACTCCAGCCCCCTGCCCCGCATGCTGTCAGACACAAAGGCTCTTGGTGCTGGCTGAGCCATTTGAGGATTCGGCTGTGTAGTGTTGGCTGTTTCCTCCACCTTCAGTTTTATGTGTTCAGATAGTTAGAAAGCATCCTCCTATGTTGTTCTAATTCTCTCCATTGACCTGGATGATATATGCCTCTGTGTGTGTGTGTGTGTGTGTGTGTGTGTGTGTGTGTGTGTGTGTGTGTTATGTGCTTGTAGCATTAAGACACAATCTAACAACCAAAATAATAAGTTTTAATGTGTTTTTTTATCTTTACAGGGTTTCTCTGTGTAGCCCTGACTGTCCTGGAACTTACTCTGCTGACCAGGCTGGCCTTGAACTCAGAGATCTCCCTGTTTCTGCCTACTGAGTGCTGGGATCAAAGGTGTGTATCACCACTGCCAGGCAGCATTTTTTGATCATTTTAAAGAGTAAGTGAAATTGGATGGATTGATAGTCTACTTCAACCTGGAACCCCCATTACAAACTGTTGGTTTGTTTTTGAGACAGGGTCTCTCTGTGTAGCTCTGGCTGTCCTGTAAGTCTCTCTGTAGACCAGGCTGGCCTCAAACTCACAGAGATCCACCTACCTCTGCCTCCTTAGAGCTGCTGGGATTAAAGGTGTATGCTACTCCCACCTCCCCCTGGCCCCATTGAACTTTTTAATGATTTGTGTGGAGTATAGGTATTCTCTCACTGAAGAGCAAAGCCTTTTGTTTTCAACTATAGTAAGGTAGACTTCCTCTTGACTGATGACTGACAATGCCAGAGAGAAGGCTGTGGTACTTTTGCATGGTAGTGGGTAAACACCTGTAATTAGAATGCAGTTGTACACCTTGGAAACCCAAGAAAAAATATATAATTAAAACTTCAAGTTCTGGGTGAGCCAACCCCCAAGTTGTGAGCATGGGAGAGCTGTCCCTATTACCCATCTGTCATGTGACAGCACAATTGGGAGAGAGATGCTCTCCCCCTCCCTCCCAAAAATGCCTGAGGCAAGTGGGAGAACTGGCCCTACCCACCAACTGCTGCAACACTCGGGAGAGTGGCCCCTACACCATGCCCTAGCAATAGGGTAAAGCTGGCCCTAATGGTTCAGGTGTGGAAGCTTGGACCCTGAGGACATGAAAGCAGAACTGGTCCCGCCCCTTACTCATTGCTGCAAAGGGTAAACTAGCCAAGGCAATGCAGGAGAGCTCACCCTGGTGGTGAGAACAAGGGAGAGGTGGTGTGCTAATCAGCCCTGTAACTACCCAGTCCCAGAACCAGGGTTATGAGTTGGCCCACCCCAATATCCCACCCTGGAGCACGTGAAGGGACCAGTACTGCAGACCCTAAGCTGCAGGATCTCCACAACATAGGGCAACAGCAGGATAGCCAAGTGGAGTTCCAGTGAGGGTCCAGCAGGGATGGCGTAGCAGAAACCAGAGGCCTCGAACCAGTTCAATGACTCTCTGCAAAGAACACTTGCAAGTAAAGATATATGGATAAAAGGGTTTACTGTGTGACTCATTGTCACACAACAGCTTCCATGACAAGATCCTCTCCACCCCCTTTTCCTTTTTTCTTTTCTTCTTAAATTTTCTGGGGGGTGGTTACAAGGACAGAGGGCAGATACACAGGGACAGGACATGAGCGGGACTGAGATGAAGGGTGTGAAAGACACAAAGAATAAATAATAAGAAAGTTAAAAACAAAACAAAACTTCAAGTTTCTGGGCCTCTTTGATAGCTCAGTGGGAAAAGGTGCCTGCTGCACAGTCTGACAACCTGAGTTCAATCCCCAGGGTCCCCATGCGTTGTCCCCTGACTTCCACATATACTATGCTGTGTTTGTGTGTGCCATACAATCATAAAAAGAAAAAAAAGAGCTGAAACTGAGTTTTCAGTTGGCCATCTGATAAAACTACTGTGGAGTTTTATCTTCCAACATTTGATCTTTAGAAGTCCAGTCCTGTGGCATGTTCTATGGCTAGATAATAAAAGGCTCAAATTGCTTTAGTATATTCACTGTATTGCCCATAGCCTTGGACATCACAGTGATTTTTTAAAAAGGTATTTACACATTTTTAATTTTGTGTAGATGCAGGTGTGTGAATGCTATTGTCATCAGATTTGCATGTAAGTGTCTCTACTTGAGTTATCTGTCAGCCCAAAAGCATTAAAAAAAAAAAAAAAAAACTCTGTGTGTGTGTGTGTGTGTGTGTGTTGTGTGTGTGTGTTGTGTGTGTGTGTGTTATATGCGCATGTCTGTGTGGGTGTGCATGCTGGTAACTTGGAGCTTGTACAACTTGAGGCAGCTCATCATGTTGGAGGCTCTTTCAGGCGGCTCAAATGGCTTGAACCTCTCTCTTCTAGGCAGCTCAGCTGATCTCCACTCTTTCCTGTAACTTGGCTGGCCTGTTTTCTCTGGAGGAGCTGGCCTCATCTGAGCCTCTTGTAAGCAACTCAGCTTATTTCAACTCATAATTTCTTCAAGGTACTTAACTTGCTTGGTAAGTTATTTTTATAATGTACCTCTTGGGCCAGTGAGATGCCTCAGCATGTAAAACCACTTGCCATGCAAGCTTGATGACCTGAGCTGGATCCCTGGAACCCACAGTGGAAGAAAACTTATGGAGGTTTCTCTCTGCCCCCCCCCCCACACACACACCGGGGCTGAGATGGCCAGACAAATGCAGAGAGTGAAAGAGAACTTCTGAAAACATACCCTTTGGTACACTGACGTGTTGACATGCATACGGGAGTTACCTACACAGTAGGCAAACACTTCAAAAATTAATATGTTGGGTTCTGGAATAATTAGCAGCAAGCCACCATTTTTCTTGCCAAAAGTGAAACTATAATAAGTTGTCTGGATTGTAACAAAATAATTTTATCTGAATGTTTTCTCTCAGAAGGCTAAGAGGAAAGAAACACATGTAACCTGTAATGTTGGGGTATGGCTCTCCCTCCTCTAGACCCAAGCATGCTTATTTAAAAGGGTTCCCCTAAAATCTCTGTCACATAGCAGGTGAGTCACCTGCTATGGGACAGAAAGGAGAGCAAAACAAAGTAAAGGGACAGACTATTCCCAATGGGGACTATTGCTACTCATCTCATACGTTTTTCGTTTTGTTCTCTAAACCTTTTGCTAAGCTATAAATCTTACCTCAAGATCTATAAGTATACTGGGTAAGGTTACATGTCCGAACAACCTGTAACATGGGGGTTGATAGTTAAAAATCTATACTTAATAATCTGTTGTTTTTCTAGACAGGGTTTCTCTGTGTAGCTTTGGAGCCTGTCCTGGAACTTGATCTGTAGATCAGGCTGGCCTCGAACTCACAGAGATCCACCTGCCTCTGCCTCTCCAGCACTGGGATTAAAGGTGTGTGCCACCAACGCCCAACCATACTTAATAATCTTAAAGGAACTATGTGGTATGATGTCTTTTTGAATAAACCAACCAAGGAGGAAACAACTCCTAGATGTGGAGCGCAAACCACATGATTGCCCCACTCTTTTCTATCATGCTAGTGATGCCCTCTTATCAGCCTCAACCAGCTCTCTCTTCTCTTTCCAACCTCTCTGGTTTCCCTTCATCCCTCCTCAGCAATAGGCTGCCCACTGAGTCAGGCTGAGTATGTGGCATTAAAGCAGAGTACTCCACTATCGCCTATAAGGCCTGTGAATACCCCTTGGGTATCCAATATATTACCCAATTGTATAACCGCACCTTCCATGATGTTTATATGATTCTTCCCAACAGTCTCCTTCTGGAGGAGCACAGACGAGTCTGGGATCAGTCTAGGGCCCATGCAGATGAAATCAACCAAACTGATGACACCTACCCAGTTGGGGCTATGGCAGTCCCTGACCAGAAATCTGAATGGGAATACAATACCCCAGGGGATATCCTAGATAGGAATATTTTTAACTTGCCTCTTGGCTGGCCTCTGCAAGGCTTCCAGGAAAAGTATGAAAATCCATCTCAATTCCTAGACTGCCTTACAAAGGCCCTCTTACAATACACCAATCTGGATCCTGAGACTTCAAATGGAAAACAACTCCTCATGACTTACTTTTTTCCAAAAGTTATCCTGATAAAAGGGTCAAACTTAAACATCTAGAAACCCAACCTCCCCCCCACCATCATCCCAACTATGGGAGGGATGAAAACAAGAATAGCCCCAAAACAAGAATACCTGATGATGGCTCAGACAGTCAGAGAAAAAGCCCAGATTTCCATGTCCTTGTTTCAAATGCAGTCAGGAGGGTCACTGGGCCCCGACCTATCCAAACCCTTGTAAACCATCCAGACCATGTCCAAGGTGCCATCAAGGTGGACATTAGCATATTGATTGTCCCCTAGTGATACCAACCTGTCCCATTCCATTGCTGGCAAGGGGCCTTCTAGTCAAAGTGGGAGCCTCTATTTCTTTTGCTCCCTCAGCTGTTCCTTTCTTCTCCAAACCACACAATCTACCCTTACCCTGATACACTTCTACCCTTACCATCCCCTCAGATAAATCTTCAGGTATGGGACACCCAAAACCCCTCTATAGCCAAACATCACACCCTTCTTATCATTCAACCAGAAAACCCACCAAATATATAACCAAGGCTCAATACCCACTTTCTCTCCAAAGTCTCAGGGGAATTAAACCCCTCATCTGAAGTCCACCCACCTGTGACTCGGCGATGAGGGCTAGGGTCCCAGTGCTGTTCAGACCACGATGGAAAGCTCTCTGGCACTCAGGAGTCAAGGACCACCACAGGTCACAATAAGCCAAACAGCTTATAGCCCTGCTCCAGGGAAAGGCTTCCCTAGTGTTAACAGCTCTGCTCTGGTTGCTACAGTTCAGCTCCAGTCCCCGGGAGTGTAACTCCTCTTCACTAGGGGAATGGTTACTCTCCCAAAGTGTTACAGCCCTGCTCCAGGCTACTCTGGCTTCTGTGAAAAGTTGTTACTTCTCTCCTCAGCTCCATTCTGGCAAATGAAAGTCTCACCCAAACCTCATTCAAGAGACTTATTGGGAGGGAAGAATCCAGGAAAGTGGCTGCCTCCTGAGCAGGACAGCCAGAAGCTGAACAGGCACAGGGCTTCTTAGGGACGGAGTTTTTCCAGGGAGATTTCCAGGGTGGAGATTGGTCAGATTTCAATCCATGAGCTCAGACTGGCTAGATCTTGTGCTCAGGGATTGGTTGGTTTTCTGCTCAAGGTCGGGGCAAATTTGGCTCTGGTTTCAGGGCCAAAGTGTATTTCTTTCACTGATTCTTTTTAGCCCTTTGGCTCTAATTTTAGGGCCAGGGTGCATTTCTTTCCCTGGCTCTGATTCTAAAAACACAAAGTGTGTTTTTTTGGTACTAGTTTCAGAGTCAGGGTGCATTTCTTTGGTTCTGGTTGCAGAGCCAAAGTGTGTTTCTTTGGCTCTGCTCAGGGTGTGTTCCTTTGGCTGGCCCCTTTTCCCGACAGATGGACAATGAACTTGACATGCCCTTCAGCCCATAGCCCATCATGTTAACCTTCAGCTGCGCTGGCCTTGAACTCACACAGATGAATTTTACCTTTTTTACCCATTATTTTGTGAAAACATTTACAGAAAGAGATTGTTGACATATTAATTTTATTAAAGCATGATACATTCTATAGTTGTCTGTCAAATCTTCAATATTTGAATTTTTTTCAACTTTTCATTTCTCACAAAATGATGATTATTTTTGTCTACACACTGATTTTCCTGATTTTGTAAAACTTCTTCAGAGTACACTTTGAAGATGAGACTAAAGACTGACTTTTTTTTCTGGCTCTATTATTTTGTTGACAAAATGTTAAATGTTTTGAGAAGTCAGGAAATTATTTTGGTCCCTCTGACCAGATCCTAACTTAAATTCTTAAAAACACAAACCTCATTAATGTCATTATGGCTCAGTACAGAAACAGAATCCAGCCAAATGCAGGGCACTCTGTGACATATTTTATTTTCTTGCAAGAGGCTTGGATTTTAAGGGAGGAGGGAACATGTCAGTTATAGAAATAATGGGCATTGTGGCCATAGAACTGATGTCTCATCCCACGTTGTATTTTATCCCTGAGATCTTTTTGTTCTTCTTGGATGGAATTATGCAAACGCTTCTGTGCCATGCTCTTTGAAAATGAATTCCTAAGATCTAGCAGGTTGGTCTGAGGCTTGGACACACCAGCTCCAGAAATCCATCCCAAAATAGGTCTTGTTTCGTCATTGCTTTCCATGTCTATGTCCAAATATTCTGGTTTACTTAAAAAGCTGTCAAGATTCAAATCATCCATAACTGTTTTGCTTTGTAGAATATTAGACTTACTGAGTCGAGCAGGGCTCTGACACATAGTATAGGAGTCTCGGAAGGCAGACTTAAGTGGTTCATAGTCAATGCAATGGTTTGACTTAGAGTAGGATATGGGTAGGGGCTTCACACCCAGCTGTCTCCAGTACAAATCATCTGTCTTTTTAGTGTCTGTGATCTTTGAAAATGGTTTTAGGTCATAAAGATTTGTCAGATCTTTTGATGGATAACAAGATGGGAGTGTATAGGTAGACATCAAGCCTTGTTCTTCCTTAATCTTCTCTTCGATATCCTGGTTTTTATGGGTAATTCCAGGCAGGATGTTATCATTCATTGCCATCATTTCTGTAGAACTTGGTATGAATGTATGGAAAGCACACAAAACTCTAGGGGTACAATCTGGACAAGAAGGTGGTCCTTGCTGTACTGTAGCCTCCAGAGGCCGCTGGTTCTGAAGAAGTCGGGCAATTCGGCCTTCCAAAGGTCTGGAAGGTTTTAAGGAAGAATGGAATTTTTCTTGCTATACCAGTAGAATAAAGGGGAGAGAAATCAACTGATTAATAAACGTAGCATTATAATGATATGGCTACAAGTGGCAGGCCAATTTCAGACCCATTTTCACTATCAGTAAGTAGGAGAGTGGTGGAAGAGCACACACTAAGATTCCGTGGTATTTATTTAAAAACATTGAAATTTGGGCTCAAGTAAATACATTTTTTTTTACTGAATTTTGGTAAAATGGACAGTATATATGTTTTACTTGGCTATAGACAAGCTTTCCTGTGTGGGAATTCTCGGCTTTCAAAGTTTCAAAGATACAGAAGGACTCACTAGGTTAAAACTTATGAGATCAGGATTACATAAATATCCTGTGCAGTTGCTTAAATCATGTAGGAAGGCAAGGCAAGAGTTCTTAAGTCTGGGTTGAATCAGAACCACCTTCAGGCCGGGCAGTGGTGGCGCACACCTTTAATGCCCGCACTCGGGAGACAGAGGCAGGCGGATCTCCGTGAGTTTGAGACCAGCCTGGTCTACAAAGAGCTCGTTCCAGAATCACCTTCAGATCAGGCAGCAAGTGGAGCCCTGAGCTTTAGTTGTAAGACGAGGACTTGGAAGGCCTACAGTGGACTCTGGGATCCCTTTGTTTGGGCAGGATGCTTCTAAGGGTGGCAGCGTGCTACTTGCTTTGAGAAGCGGTGTCTGAGGTGTTGGGTCAATTATCTGTGTATGGTTTAAGGACTAAGCACAGGGCCTTGCACATGCCCAGCACAGGCTCTCTTACTGAGCTGTACCTGGGTTCAATCAGGCTTGGAAACTGCAAAAATAAGAAGCACATTCAGGATACTATTACTGGAGCTATGTGTGTGGGGGAGGAAGGAAGAAGTGACCTAAAGGGCATGGATGGTGACCTGTGTGTTCTATATTGTGGCAGAGGCTTGAATGAAAGCTGTATGCATTTGTTTTTAACAAATGTGCATTTATGATTTGTATAATTTTATTGAATATATACTTCACATTGAGTGAAAAGCAGAAAAACAGAATTTTAACTCTGGTAAATGGTATGCATGTCCAGTCTTTTTTTTTTTTCCGGAATTGTTCTCTCATGCCTTTAAGAGCTAGCCCTATTCTTAGGATAGCCCTCTTAAACGGAGAGGGAAATTGCTGTGTGTCCTGCCAGACCACCCTGTTGAGACTGAGCACAGGGAAGCAGAAAAAGGCACAGGACAAGCATGCCAAATCTTTGTTTGTTTGCTTGTTTTGTTTCTTTTTGTTTTTCAAGACAGGGTTTCTCTGTAGTTTTAGAGATTGTCCTGGAACTCTCTTTGAAGACCAGGCTGACCTCAAACTCACAGTGATCCACCTGCCTCTGCTGGGATTAAAGGCTTGTGCCACCACCTCCCGGCAAGCATGTCAAATCTTAATGGTTAAAGTATACTAAGATCTGCACTTTACTCTAAAATGTGTAAAAATAATGAAAAGATTGGTGGATGGTTAAAGGAATAGATTATGTGAAAGACTAAGTATAACGAAGTGTTGATGACAGAATATATCTGGTGAGTATATAGGTCTTAAGTGAAAATTATTTCGATATGTTTGAAAATTTTTTATGATAATATGTTAAGGCAAACACCAAAAAGCAGCAGGGAAAGGCAATATTGATGAGTGTGTGTGGGGGGATGGGGGCTAGGGATGTAGTTCAGTTGGTTAACTACTTGCTTAGACTCTTGGGTACAATCTGCCATACCTCATAAAACTGGGCATAGTGACAAAGGTCTGTAACCCAAGCATTAGGGAAATCGATATAGGGCTAGGGGTTTAAGGTCATCCTGGGCTATATAGGAAGTCTGAGGCCAGCCTGGGCTACATGACAGCCAATGTTTTTTAAAAAGTGGTGATAAAATAATAATAGTAGCCTGGATTTAAAGCATAAGGGATTTTGGATTATTCTAGTAGTTGGAGGAATTTCCATACTGGATCAATAATAGTTATAACCTTTAGCTAACCAAATTTTAATAAATATACTATGAGTCAAAGAAAGACCCCAGCTTTATGATAGGCTTACTACATCTGTCATTAAAGAAAAGGCTATCAGACTTTAATAGTATCTGCTCTGTGGGCAACAGCTTTTAGAACTCCTTTCATTTGATGTGTCACAGGCTGGCTTTGAACTGTATGTATATGCAGCTGAGCGTGACCTTCAACTCCTGAACCTATCACCTCCACTTTCCAGTTCTGGAGTTATAGGTATGTGCCACCATGCCTGGTTTATGAGGTACTCAGAAATCAAACCAGGATTTTGTGCATGCTAAAGTAGGACACTACTGACTGAACAACATATCTCTAGCCCCAGTACTTGCATTTCATTCTAAAAAAAGTTTCATAGGGATTTTTATCACCACTAAATATCCTTTCATGGAGTTGGTCAAACCTAAAGCATAATCCGACAGAGAGTGTCTATTGCAAGTGCAAAATCAAAACAATTAAAAGCCCTTTGGTGACTGATAAAATACAGTTTATTGACCCAATTCAGGTCATGCTTTTGCTAATATAAAATTAAAGTGCTCAGTATGATCTAAAAATAATCCATATTTTATATGCTTATAGTTTTTATATGTTTCCACAATTATCTTTGAAAATTATGTTTTCAAAATTTGTATTTATAGAGGATAAACCAGCACATGAATATTATATTCTTTATATAATTGATCTAACAGATTATTTTATCATAGGGCTTGATAATTTCTCTCAAGCCATTTATATAATCAATTCTCCATTGATATAGGCAAAAATTTATTGGCTTTTTATTGTAATTCAGCCAACTCTCAATTATTCTGACTACCAGGAAGAAGTCATTACTTTCTTCATAAGTAATGGAATGTGTAAGATACACAAATCTGCAAAGATCCAGAATTTATTAGGAATCATGACATTACTAGTTAAGCTTTACTTATCATAAGCAAATTCTTTTGTGAATTATTTTATCAATAGTAGCATGATAGAAAATATGTTTAAAATATAGTGCTGTGAATAAGTTTTGTTTTTCCAAATAGTGAAAAGGGTATCCAAATCAGTTCTAATAAATTCATAGTTATCTTTCAAAACCAATTAGATTTTCTTTTTGCTTGGGTGGTCACAAGCAAAACAAGCAAGACACAAAACACAGGAAAAGCAAGGAGACAAGAGCTGGATATTCTCCCCCAAATAATTGAGAGTTGACTGCAATTACTTACAGGCTGTGGGTCAAATCCTATCTGTCCAGTTAGATCTGCTACCTCCTTTTCATGGTAATCGTCCAGCTCAAGGGGGCTCATGGGCCCCAGACCTAAATGGAAACATTGTCTTATTATTTTGGCAGAGTCAATGAAGAATGGTTATTAAACTACTCTTTATGAAGGAAAATCTGTCCATTGTCTTTCTCATATACATTAGAACCAATAATGTATAAATCACCCCCACCTCCCTGCTACCCTCTTAAGAGAGAAACTGAGCTCTCCCACTAATTTGGATTAGTTTTTATTATGTGTAACAGGACAGAACACCAGAAGATGGAAACTTGTGATAGTGTTTGTTGAGTGTTCCTTTTTTTTGTTCTCACTACTTGTATTAGTGTGATCTCATACCTGTAAAATCATGTGTGTATGAAGTGATCCAGTGGGACCTCTCAAGATTTCTTTGTATATTGGCTTCCTTTGCACTGCCCACAGCATCCCATGGATTCAAAGATGAGTTAGGAGCAAAAGTTTTAGGAGGTTTGGGGTAGAATATTGGCTTGTTTTTCTCAACACATTTAGGAAACTGGAACATGAACATAAAAATTGCTGTTAGTAATTGTATCCACCTGAATAAGTGCTGGTTCACTGTCCCAGCAGGCAAATAGTTGAGGTCACTTTCCTTATTAATTACCATAGTCAAGCCAGGCATGGTGGCTGTAACTATAACCACATTTTATCAAGAAGACACTAACAGCTCTTCTGAAAGTCTCTGAGAACTTAGAATATTCTCCTTCTACTACAATTACATTAGACAGACAGAGGGTTCTGTGCACTGCTGTCTGACTTGACTCACAGTGGCTGCTTTGTCTTCTGTCCCTGAAAGGAAACTGCATGATGTTGGCTACAGCTTTCTGACCAAGGGTTAAGTCACCCAAATTCCAATAGAATGACCACTCTTTATATATAACTGTCATTTGATTTTCTAGTATCTAAAGAGGTGTGCATGTAAACATGACTCTGCATTTTAGTCAATGCCTGGATGAACATACTTGTGGCAGGAAAGAAGGATCTTCTAAAGCAAATGTTCCAGGAGCACATTGGCCAGTACAACAAGAAAGAAGGGGTAAATGCAAGTGACTACAGACTGCTGTTTTTTAAAAGGTTAGGACAGAATTGCTTGGAAGTTCACTGGAGGTTCTAATGAAAGAAGTGAAGCCAGGAGCAGGGTGCAGAGGTGGGAGACGAGATGGTCATGTTATGTCATGGCACAGCAGATCTATGGAGACAAGCACCTGAAGAAGCAGAGGCAGGGAGGAGGTGGGCCGTAGGGAACATGATGCCACTTGTTGCCTGCAAGCCAAGCCCATCTTCAGTATTTGCAGGTTTGGGGGTTTAAAGTCCAAATGGAAACCTACCATTTGTCTAAATAGTTCACCGGAAATCAACAAATAAACTACTATCTACTTTGACATGCCATTTTACCAACCTGGAAAGCCGTTCCGAATTTAAACTTGTTAGTCTATTACAAGTTTTGCACCAAGACATGGTGGCTCAGGAAGGGCCAGATGCTGCATGCAGCCTCAGGTCCTGTAGAGCTTTCCTCTACTGGCTCCATCCTCTCATCACTCCTCCCATGCCATCCATCCGACAGTCATTGTGGGCTACCCATTTAGTCTAGAGCTGATCACTCCCATGCCATCCAACAGTCATTGTGGGTTACCCATTTAGTCTAGAGCTGTATACAGGCTGGGGGTATATCAACCTTTAAAGACGGATACAAAGGAGAGTCCCTAGACTGGTGTGGACTGGGAAGCAAGAACACGTGTTGCAGATGGCTACAGTCTCTTTACTTATAAGGTCCCAGCACCACAGGGAGGGACACAGCAAGAGGAAAGAGCAAGGAATACTCACAAATGTCCCTCAGCCTGGGATGACAATGTTGCTAGGATTCTTGTATAATGCTGAAGCAACTTTCATGTAAAAGGTACTTGTGAGTCTGTCTCAAGAAATATTAAATAACTACCTTTATATACCATTAATCAATCTATGGCTTGCTTACTCAGGGGTAAAGAAAGCCCCTTTAAAAATATCTATTTGACACTGGTGGTGGTGGCACACACCTTTAATCACAGCATATGGGAGGCAGAGGCAGGCAGATCTCTCTCAGTTTGAGGCCAGCCTGGTCTACAAAGTAAGTTCTAGGACAGCCAGGACTGTTACACAGAGAAACCCTGTCTTGAAAAAGCAAAAAGAAAACTATTTGACATAATTATTAAATTTTATTTGTGTGTATGTATATATGTGTCCTTTTTTTGAGTTTATGTATACCACCCGCGTGAAGGATCCCGCAGGAACCAGAAGAGGGTGTTGGATCACCTGGAACTGGCATTACAGACAGTTGCAGATGCTGGGAAACAAAGCCCTCTGGGTTTCCTTATCCTTTTCATTATTTACAGAGCTAGCTTATTTGAAAACACGCAGACCTTCTTCAAATACTTCCCTTAGAGACTAAGCTAATGTACTTTATACTGGCTGAAATGTAGTCTAGGACACAAGAAATTAAGTAGGAAATGCAAGATTTAGTGTCATCTGAAGTGTCTTGGCAGGAGTTTAATAACCAGGAAACATTTGAGTCTGAGAGTGTTAAGGTGGTGCTATTCTGAGGGGCTAGTGAGAGAGAAGCAGTCTAGACAGGTGTTCCGTGGGGAAGGGTATGGCCAGTGTAGAGGTGTGCCTGACAAAGGCAAGCACAGGCAGGCAGGGCTCCCCACTGCTGGCACATTTCTTTCTAGGAAGACACTCCAGTTTACAAGAGGAATGTTAGGTTTTCAACAGAGCCCATGAAGCAAATGCAGCTTAGTAATTTGTGTGTGTGTGTGTGTGTGTGTGTGTGTGTGTGTGTGTGTGTGTGTGTGTGTGACCAGAGGATGACAGGTGTCCTACTTGTCACACTTGAGACAGGGTCTCTCACTGAGCCTGGAGCTAGAGCAGCATCTAGAGCCTCAGCAACCTTCCTGCATCTGTCCCATTCTCTGTACTGACACTGGCTTGCACATACCACATCTGGCCTTTTTTTGTTGTTTTGTTTTTCAAGTCAGTGTTTCTCAGTAGCTATGGAGCCAGTCTTGGAACTTGATCTGCAGACCAGGCTGGCCTCAAACTCAGAGTACATCCGGCTTTTTATGTTGAGTGCTGGGATATGAACTCGGGTCCTTACACTTGTGCAGCAAGTGCTCTTACCTGCTTAGCCATCTTCCTAGGACCATAGCTCAATAATTTTTAATAAACACTTAATAAGTCTGTACTTACTAAATATAGAATTATGTGCAAAGCTCTGAGGGCTCTTTACTGGGCACCAAAGCTCCATAAATCTCCACTAAAGTATTAGTAATCACATAGTGGTGATATAGTAAATTAAATTTTAAAACTTTTTCTTTTGGTTGTGTTTTAGTGTAGCATGATGAGGTTTACCCAGGTTTAGCAAGGGAGTAATAGAAGGCTTACTGTAGACACTACACCACCCCCTGGAAAGACTTTAGCATTTTCAGACACTTGTTCTTTATTGGAGACTGTTTCATTTAATTATACCATCACACTAGTAAATTATGATTGTGAACTTTGATTATTTACATATGGAATGGAAAAAGACACAAATGGGAACAAATAAAGTGACAGATTTTTCTGGCATCTGGTTAGGACAATGGAAGGAAGGACTTAGGGAGAGGGAGCACCCAAGGGTGTGGAAGAGCATCGCTGGTCGAGTGCAAATGTTGGCTATGCCAGTTTGTTTCACTTCCTGAATACCCTGGTGTCACTCAGACTGAGCAGGTGGGAGGTGGGTGGAAGGCAGCACGGAGAGGCATACCTGTGGGCATCCAGTTGTTTGATCCAATGACATTTATTTTACAGGTTTGCTTATGTGCTTGCCTATTTTTTTTAATGACCATTTAAGGATGAATCTAGATTCCAGGTGCTATGGTGGAGTGACAGCTGTCCCAGGAATGAGGCTACCAGAAGTAGGTGAACATTTTTAACTGGAAAAGGGAAGCCAGGTCACTCACCTCCTTCAAGTGAGCTCTCTTTCAAAGAGAAGCAAGGTTCTGTCCAGATACTTAGATTTAAGGAAAGCTGTTTTGCAATTAAAAAAAAAAAAAGGCTTGGAGAGACTTTGAAAATTGTTTAAATTAAGTTTAAAGTTGGGGAAGTATGTGCAACTTCCTTCTGGGAGCATATCTCATTTACTCATAAGATGATTACAAAGTTCATCTCATCCTAAAGACTTTTTACATCATAAACTTAACACTAAGTGCACTCTGTTCCTGAGAACTAAAAGGGCAGGGGGGTTTAGGCACCTCAGCAAATAGTGGCATACACAGCTCAGAATAATCAAATATTAAAACTTGCATATGTTTACCACCTGTAAAGGAAAAGGGGTGCATGCCTGGCTGTGTGAGGCTGGCAATAGCCAGAGAGATCTCAGAAGGAAGAGAGAAGTGGCAGGAGGCAACTTGGTGTGAGCACAAATACTCAGTAATGACTCGGTGGAAGACAGAGGCAGATCAGACACAGGGATGCTGTGGGGTCTGGGTGGGAATAAGGGCCTTGAGCTCTGCAACCCTGATAGTGTAAGTTTCAGTGTGCATCAGAGAGAATGAGGATGAGATGGCATTCAAAGTATTCTGTTAAAAACTAAGTCCAGGGGCCAGTGAGATGGCTCAGTGGGCAAAAGTGGTTGCCATGAAGCCTAACAACCCGAGTTTCATCTCAGAACCCTGACATCTAGAAGTTGTTCTCTGACCTCCACATACATACACACACACACACACACACACACACACACAGGCAGACACACACAGACACAGACAGAGACACACACACACATAGACACAGACAGACACACACACAGACACACACAGAGACACAGACACACAGACACAGACACAGACAGACACACACAGGCACACACACACAGGCACACACACACAGACACAGACAGACACACACAGGCACACACACACAGGCACACACACACAGACACACACACAGGCACACACACACAGACACACACACACAGGCACACACACACACACACACAGAGACACAGACACACACACACAGACACACACAGAGACACAGACACACACACACAGACACAGACAGACACACAGACAGACACACACAGAGACACACACACAGACACACACACACAGGCACACACACACAGACACACAGACACACACACACACACAGAGACACAGACACACACACACAGACACACACAGAGACACACACACACACACACACACAGACACAGACAGACACACAGACAGACACACACAGACACACAGACACACACACACACACACAGAGACAGACAGACACACACACACACACACAAACACAGACAGACACACAGACAGACACACACACACACACACAGACACACACAGACACACACAGACAGACACACACACACACAGACAGACACACACACAGACACACACGCACAGACACAGACAGACACACAGACACACACACATACTCTACTTTGCCAAAAGTAATTATATTTATTATAATCTTACTATGCACTGACATGGTGCTGGGGACTCCCATATGCATTTGCATATGGAACAAACTTTTCAAGTACATTTTATCATTGTCTGGCTTCATCCATTAGGACACTGAGACACTGAAGAGATAAATGTATCTGTTACCCAGGTCATGGAGCTGGTAGGCTTTAGAGCCAGAAACTGAGCTACTTTGAATATTTACCAATGTTAATCACATTTTCTTGATGGTTTACATAGGAACGCCAAATACGATTTCTGGAGTTTCCTCTCTGTGGTATGTAATATGGTAGAAGACACTTATCAAATTATTGCCATCATCTCCATGAACATGGTGCCAGCAATTATTCTACAGTATGAGTCACGAGTCCTTGAACAGGACTGTTGTGGCTCCAACCCTAGAGAATCATTTAGTGTTTCAAACGTGCAGCAGAGGGTGAGAGCCATGGCTCTAGTGACAGGAAGGGCTGGTACCATATAAACTCTTTCAATACAAATAAAATGCTGGGAGAAGAATGAAGACCTTTGATCCCTCCTAGTCAAGTGAGAGGAGGGAAATGAGAAAGGAGTAGTTCAGGTGATTACCACGAGTTCACAGAAGGTAAAAGACGAGCACTGGGGCGGAGGCTCTGTGGTTAAAATCACTGGCTGCTCTTGCAGAGGACCAGGGTTTCATTCCCAGCACCCGGATGGTGGCTCATAGCCATCTGTACTCTAGTTCCAAGGGATACAATGCAGTTTTCTGACCTCCATAGGCATCAGACATGCGCATGGCACACATGAATGCAAGCAAACACTCATACATGTAAAACCAAAAATAAACAAACAAAGATGAGCCAGGGTGTACCTAAAGGGACTCTGGCCAGCTTGAGTGTGGCAAGCACGACTCTGGCAGGCCCTGCCCTTCTGTCTGATTCCCTCTGCCTTGCTAAAAACCATTAGATTACATTCCTAGTGCTAGTCCCCAAGGTCTGTCCCCTTATTTTGGCCACTTCTTTCTCATGAGGCTGACTACTAAGTTCTAGCTTTTGAAGTATTGAAGTCCAGCAATCAAAAGCCCCCTTTGCTTCATCTAATAACATGCCCAATTAAAATTGAACACCCCATCCTAACATGGGGTTCTCTCTTTACCTTTACGAACTGACATTTTCCAATTTGTCCCTTGCCCTTGTCTCCTTCCCCTTCTCCCTTGTCCCCTAACTCCTTTACCACTGCATCCCAGCCCATTCTAAGACAGACCTTCTTCTCCTCCTAAAAATCACACCTGCAAGGTCATTTGCTGTTGTTTTTCTGCCTGAGTCAGAAAGCAGCCACTTTAACTTTTCTTCCCAGTTTGATAAAGGATTTCTCTGTGAAAACAGGTGTTTGGGCATGGTTTGTGCCTAACCTGGGTTGAGGAGAAAGCCCCTGCTATGGTGTGTGTGTGGGGGACCTCCTGCAGTACCCCTTATCTAACTCAGTGTCAGTTTTATTTTTATTTTTGTTGGCACAAAACTTGATTAAAGTTAGGAATGAGCCTGAAGAATGACCAAAAAGTTGAAAATTAAGATTAGTTAGAACAGATCACAAAAGTGAGATTAAACATTAGAGACATGAAAAATAATAAAGGCAGTGGGAAATCTATGTATGAAGCATTGTGTGTGAGGGATGGAGTTCAGTCGCTAGTGTGATTGTCTGGTATGAACAGTGCCCTGGGTTTCATTCCCAGCACTGCATAAAACCACTGTGGTGTCACATACCTGCAATCCTAGCAACTGGGAAGGAGGCAGGATGATCATGAGTTCATTCTTGACAATGTGCCAAGTACAATACTGGTCTGGGCTCTGGGAGATCCAGTTACAAACAGACAAACAACTCCTTCCCCCATACCGACATACATACATAAACACTGTGGAAGCTATAAGTATAGAATACTCTCTTCTCAAAGAAGTTGTAATTTAGTTGGTGGGCTATAAAATCAGAGTGGAAAGCTAGTGACTATCGAGTGTGGTAGGTGTCAGCAGGGAAGAAAATTCCTGCTGGGCCAACAATGTCTTATCTAGTATTTTCTCGTTTTTATATTATTCCCCAAACTTTCCACCTTTGTAGGCCAGCTTTACTGAAATCATATAGATAATTAACCCAAGCTTAAAAAGAAACAGCATATCTCCCTTATCACGGTGATAGCAGATGCAAACAACGGACAGCTACCAACTAGAACGGTCTCCTGACTTGGATCCCAGGTATGTTTCAATAGAAACAAATTGTTTAGCCGAGGTCTGGGAAATGAGCAAATTTTAGACAGGTAGAAAGGCCCTGGAAGAGAGCATTGCATGGCTTGAGTCCACTCAGGAAACAGCAGAGAAGGGAAGAAGTAAGGTTGCTCCCAGAAGGCATTCCTAACACTACATTGCTGGGCTTTATTTCCATGTGGACAGAGAGGAACCCAAAGAGGAGTGACATGAAGAAAGGACATGTAGAGACTTGGACTATTAGAGCATGAAATAATGGGGTGGTTGCAAGAATAACCTCTGTTATTTCTGTTTATCTGAAAGAATCAGATCCTGTGATATTTTTTATTTATTTGCAAGACATTAAAAATAGGCTTAATTTTTAAATAAATAATTTTAAAAGATAGGAAAAAATTAGAGACCCATGTAAAATGATTGTGTAAAGGGTTCTTTTAGACATACTTCAGAATGCAACAGGAATTGTCTACTGACAGCTGTGTGTCCCTACTGTGACCACATGTGGCCTGCCACTGTGGTTTTCCAGGTAAAACTCAGATGTTTCCAGCCTTCCATTATTAATTGCTCTCCTAGCCAACAAATTCTTGGGTGCAAAGAGCTACTATATGAAAGGACCTGACACTGCCTCTTAGAAACCACTTGGATGATAAATGGTAACTATTATTATTTTCAAATGCCTAGCTGTGTTCTCTCAGGATTGAAAATTTCCCTTTTATCTAAGTGGAGTTCTGGTACAGAGGTGAAGAGCAGAGACAAGCCTCACAAACCTGAACTCTAACCATTGCATAGTCATAAACTTTGAGTCTCAATGTCCCCATCTATAAAATGGGCTTGGTGGTAGTAATCTTAGAAAATTACTTTAAAAATTAAATGATGTATCTCAAAGTGGTTTGTGTGAAGCAATTTAACATGTTTTCTTTTAGACTGATACAAATTTACAACTGGAATGAAAATGGCTTATGAACTTTTTCTAAAAAATAAATCTCCCATTTCTTCTATGCATAGGTGGAATAACTTTAATTACTTAACATATTATGAATCACAAGAATAGAGTTATCAAATACAAAGTATGTGAAATGCAGTCCTTCCTCAGTGTGCCATGAAGGACACACACACAACTGTTTTTGCCTTTGTTTTATAACTCTGGAAATGTCCCAGAACTATCCCAAGTATATAAAATCAGCTAATAAAATAAAATCAAACTATATGAAATCAGCTAATAAAATAAAAAGTGTAAAAGTTAAAATTGCACACTTTTCATCTAAGTTTAAGCACATATATGTTTGACACTATGACAGTATGTGTATTACGTGTATGGCAGTGGCACGTGTATGTGAAGGGGCGTATGCATGCCTTCCCATGGAGGCCAGAGGCTAACACTGGGTGGCTTCCTCCATCATTATCCATGTTAGAATTGTATGACAGGGTCTCCCACTAAATTTGGAGCTTACTGACTCAGCGAGGCTGGCCGGCCAGGTTCACCTTGCATCCCAGCTTTGTGTGTAGGCACTGGAGATTTGAACTCAGGTTTCATATGCTTGCATAGCGAATTCTTTATGCACAGAGCCATCTCCCCAGCCCCCACCTTGTGTATTTTATACATGTAGAAGGTAAAAGGATATTAATTTTGAAAGATACTTACATCATAATATACACCCTGACCTGGCCAAGTCAATGCTTTTTTCTTTGAATCCGTGGGGTAATCAAGCAGTTCATATCTGTAAGGGTTACCTGAAAATTGAAGCAAGAATAGTTATTCTGAAGAGATCAGAGCAATCCAGACCTATGGGTGCAACAAGAAACAAGGCCAGGTAGAGATGTTCTGTTTCTATCACAGAGACTGACTTAACTGTGTGTAGTGTGCTCTCAGCTGCCTGCAGGTAAGCTGGGTACCTTTCTAATACAGTGGCAAAAGGTCACAATACTCTGCTCTCCTTGCCTTCTCTGATTTTACTACTGAATTCATGCCAATGATGAAAAGTCATACAGTATTGCTTTCAAGTCACATTTTTACCTCTTGTCTTCAGAACTGTTGTGTCATAGGTCTTGGTTGGCATCGTAGGAGGAAAAGGCTGCTGCGTGCGGGCTTTAACACCTGTGTAGAGGTCCTTAGGTGATGTGAAGGTCGGAAACATAGCGCCACGGCTTGTATGTGTATGGTAGGGATGTTCAATTGGATATGATGAGCAGATTTCTCTAAGATGTTTTGAGTAAATAAAAACAGAAATAAGTACAATAAAAAACCCATCAAATATTTACAGGGATCCTTTGCTGCTGCAGATGCTGTTCTGTTCGCTGTGAAGATGATCCAAACCCTTCCTATACTCACGCAGCTAGCACTTTGTAAACTTACTATAGACAATGAAATCTTGATTTCGCTAGATAAATCAAAAACTAATTTAATTAAAAATAATTGTATCTAATTACTAGTAAGTATTTTTCCTAAATGGCTAGTATAAAGGAGATAATGTATTAATTTTATAGTTTGTAGGACATATATGAAGAAATTTTTGTTGTTTTTAACTTCCACTTCATATCTTAAGACAATCCATATATTTTATTTTACAGAAATCTTTTGAGCACCTGACCCAGTTAATGCAACATCTAAGACTGGACTTCCAACCCAGGCTACTTGTTTTTTGCACAATCAACAATAACAACAACAACAACAACAACCACACACACACACACACACACAGTCTAGAAATTAAACAAAATTGCTAGCATATTGAAGGAAAAGGTTAAAAAGGTTAAATAAAAATTTGTTATTGCTTGGAAAGAAAGTGTAAGCTGTGTGAACAAGAAGAAATTTGAGATTGAGAAGGCCATAGAATAGAGAATGGTGTTTATAATTGGAATTCAGGAAATAAGACCGGTGTTAGAGTTTTAACTGTGTTTCCCTTCAAAGTCTGTGGGTTAAAATCCTAACCACAAAGGCCTTATATTGTAAACTAATTGGGAAAGAGGATCATTGTACATATAATTAGACAAAGGGGGTCATACTAAAGTGGGGGGGGGCTAATTTGAAGGCTATGCGCTTGAAGAAAGTGAAACTTGTACAGGGGAGGACACCCTGAGAATGCCGTGTGAGGACAGAGCTGAGAGGACACATCTAGGTGCTAAAGGCAGCAAGTAGACCCAGGCTAGCCTAGAGCAGACTCCCTTCACAGCTCCTACACCACAATGCTGGCCCTCTCGCCTGACACTTAGACGCTCACACTCAAGAAAGATCAACCCAGGAAATGTAACCCCAAACATGAATTCTTCACAGGTTGTTTTTTAATACCAACCCCAACCTTACCCTGGATTCTGACAGTTTTTTGAGTAGCTCTTGCTTTCACTGAAACACAATTTTGAAACATTAGCTTAACATTGGTGCAAGAGAACTTCAGTGGTCCAAGAGCACCTACTGCTCAGATCTGGTTTCTTATGGCAGTTCCTAACAGAAGGAACTTGTCTTGCTTGAGGTTCTGGCTGATTCTAGGAGTAGACAGGGAATAAGTAAGATGACCCAGAAATATCTTATGGTGCCAGAAAGAAAGTGAATAAAAAGGGTAAAAAAAAAAAAAAACACAAAAAAACCCCTCTCTATAGCCCCACTATAGTGTGGTAAATGCTAAAGGAATTCAGGAACAGCTTCAAAGAGTGGCTTATGGCCATGCAAGACACCAAAGGAAGTGGCCCTGGATTAGTTCATGAGTTCCTAAGCTGAAACAAACATTCACAAGGGTGAAATAAGTGATAAAGGAAACTCACCAAAACAAAGCCACCATTCAAAAGAGTATGTAAAATTCTCATGCAGAATACCAGAAAAAAAAATTTATACAGAGACTAAGGTAGCCCAGGCTGGCCTCAAACTCATTATGTAGCCAAGAAAGACCTTTTAAGCTCATGATCTTCCTGTCATGCCTCTGCTTAGAGGCGTGTGCTGGGACTCAAACCCAGCAGGGCCTTGGAGCCCACTAGGCAAGTGTTCTACCATCTGAGCTCCACCCAGCCCTAAGTAATTTGTTAACGTGCTTTGCTCTTAGGTGGTAGTGCAGAACTCCAGATGCCTTCTGCACACATTGGCTTTCCTGTTAAGAGCACAATGTGGAAGGAGGGACAAAAAGAGTAATTGCAAGGGGGGGGGGCAACGGTCAAGGGCCACATCAGCAGTCACTCAGTTAGGGTGGGATAGCATGCAAACAGTACTTATCTCTGTGCTCTTCCTCCCCAAAACACACCGCTCCAGTCTTACTATAAAAAAGTAAGACCAGACAAATTCCATTTGGGGCCATTCTACAAATATTCTATAACCCTCAAAACCTAGGAATATCAAAACAAGTAAAATCTAAGGATTTACTTGTGCCAGCTGAGAGGCACCTGAAGAGACCTGCCACTAAATGCAGTGTGGTGTTCCAGGTGCAGTCCTGGGACAGAAAAAGGACAGCATGCAAAAGGATCAGATCTGAAGTGTGGATTCATTAACTATAGTGCATCATTCTTGGTTCATTTGCTATGAAAAGCATGCTGCATGAACGTTAAGAGCTCACAGTAGGGACAGTAGGGGTACATAAGGAAATCTCTGTTTTAACTGCTAATACATAGATAAACCTAAAACTATAGGAAAATAAAGTTGCATTTAAAAAGACTGACTGGATATAAGTGAAGACAAATAAAAATATCAGTGTCTTGGAGTTGCACCAGACTGTTCTCCAACAGGTAAAACGCAGTTTTTAAGAACAATTTCATCTGTGCTCATACCCATGTAAGTAATAAGCAATGCCATCATTTTTTTATTGTAATGGGGAGGAAAATATAAACTATATACTTACCCTACTGTTGAATTAGGTGGTTTGGGCAACCTAGAATAAAAACAGGACTAATTTAAGTTGGGGCTTTTAAAGGATGGACTCCTATCAGAAAATTAAGAATATAAGATATATATATCCTGTGTTTAATCCACTGTCACATGTAGGCAAATTTTTATTGCCTATGATGATAAGACACAGACACAGTATTTTCATATCTCAGTTGTCTATTGATCGAGTTTTCCATTGGTTCTAACTTAGTCCTGGTCAACAAACCTTTTGCATTTTTTATTTGCAGGGAAGGTTCAGGGGCTGAGGGCTTTACCTCCTCTGTCATAGTCAGGCATAGCCAAGAGAGTTCTGAGAGCCTGAAATCTCATGTGAGGCAATTATGTGTCCTAAAGTGACCTGTGTGGCCTGGCTGGGGAGGATATATAAGTACTGGGTGTGCTTTGTCCCTTTGCCCACAGCTGCTGATCTCTCATGGCTGTAAATATTGTGCAATCACCAGAGAGTAGAGGGCAAAACCAGGCAACTTCCCAAAGGCATGGATTTTCTGAACCAGTTCATTCTGTTGTGCTGAATTTACAAACTACCCTGAACCCACAGGCTGAGAGACAATCCAGGAGTCTTGGAAACAAGCCCCCTGCAGAGGGATTGTTATCCATTGACATCTGATATCAGTAATTATTTTCAGCCTATGCTTATACGACTCTTAAAGACTTTAGGTATAGAAAATAATCAGAATGTTATCATTTCACAATAAGATAAATCAGAAAATTTGAATATACTGTTAAGTGTTTTAGGTATCTTCCATGCTGGATATAGGCACAAGAAAACAGCAATCCATATAATTATATTATTCTACCATGACCATAACCTTTTTAAATCTGTATTTGGATTTTGTGGGTGTGAACTGAAAAAAGAAGTCATTTCCTATGTTGCTGAGGCAGAAATATGGGGGTGAAGGAAGTGATGAATATGTGAATCCAAAGGATTTAGTGTTGCTAGACTGGCTACTATATACAAATAAAATACAAGTTGGCATCTAAAATGTCCCATGTGACAAAATTTGCTATATTTCATGACTAAAACGGTCTTGATTCAAAATGAAAAGAAATTAGAAAGGAAATATTTTTTAAAAATTAAAAAATTTAAAATATACAAATCAAATTACCAGATGTTCAGAGACACCATTTTCTTGACATCAATCCATTAATTTTGTCATGTTTGAGTTAATGAAGCTCAAATGGGTAAAGCTTGGGCAAACACAAATTTTGGCTCCCTCTAGTGGCTTAGTCCTATATTGCATAAGCTTCTTGGAACTAATCTTAAGGGTTCAGGGTTAACTTCAGTGTTTCTGTAATATGCTGTTATATTCATTGTACATGGAACTAGGTTCCATAAGGTCATGGCATTTTACTTTTATTTTAAAATAAATGCATTTCAGTATACATAAGAAACCATTTTAAAACGACAATTTAATATGATGGAAGACTTTACTTTAAATGAAGGTGAGTTAACAAATACCCCTTCTCCACAAAGCGACAGTGTTTTTACCAAGAGTAGGTGATTATAATAACCTCGCTCCACATGAAAATTCCAATTTTGTTCAGGGACCTCGTCATTTTCAGTGAATCTTTAGAAGCATCTAACAGATTCTTTCTGGACCAAGTAGGAGAAGGTTCATGGTGACCTGCCCGGTTCTCCGGTAGCCCTTGGTTTTCACAGGCTTGTTTAAAGACCACACATCATCTCTTTGGTCCATTTGTCTCCACCTGTCTAGTGCTGATTTCTGGTGTTGTCGATTGTTAGTATGAAGGAAGGAAAGGGTTGTTTCTATAAAAGGGCTTCGGAAATTCTCACATACTTCATTTTACTTAAAATACTCATGATCGCACAGCCCCAGCCCAGGACTTACAAAGAGTCGTTTCCATAGACATTACTCTTCTTGTTCTGTGTCAAGTAGTAGAACTGCTCGATAGGAAGCTTTCTGAAGAGACAGCAGATTCAATTGAACATATTTGTACATAACAGTATATCCATGAGATGGTAATGGATAAACAGATGAATACAGACATGAATATATACAAGTTCTATATCGAATATATAAACGGTTGTGCTTTAAATTAGTTGAAAAGTAAGAAGTTTTCAGTAAACAGGATGGGAAAGCTTCACCATCTCAACTTAGCATTTCAAAGGAGATAACCTCAGTTATAGTAAAACCTAAACAGCAAAGGAGTGGTAGCAGATGCCTGTAAGTTCACAAGCAGCATGCCGAGGTAGGAAGACTGCAAGTTCAGCTTGGGTTACATAAACATTCCTTTTTTTTTTTAAAAAAAAAACAAACTAAAAATAAAAATGAGGGCTAGAGATAAGGCTCAAGAGTTAAGAATGTGCACCTTTGACCTCAGTGGACAACTGTATTCATGTGCACATATCTACAAACAGACATGTCCCATATACATAATTTAAAAAGGAAATATCCTTTCCCTAAACAACACCTAAGAAGGTGACAAATCTATACCAACATTTAAACTTTTCCATTGGTAGAGAGATTTTGTTTTGTTTTGGAGGGTTTGTGTGAGCATGTTCATGTATGTTTGAAACAGTGTGGAAGAAGATAAGTCATATTCTACAGTTGTTTGCCAAGCTATTTGCAGTAGACTAGAGGACTGTCAGATGTTTTCAAGAGAAAAGTATGCTAAAATGACAACTTTGACATAAAAGGGCATGATAAAAACAGATGTATAAACCCAGACTCTGAGTCAGGGAAGAGTGATGCTTCTAACAGTAATAGTGCTCCCTCTCCAGGGTGTTAGGGCTGTGTCCAATCAGAACAAGGAACTTTCTTCATTTAAACTGGATTTTCCTGAATGTTTAAAGCTAGTCTTTTTGGCTCCCCTTTAACACACACGAGTTCTGTGTGAATACCTCTGATTCTTTTAGAATATTGTGCACTTTTGTTTGTTTGTTGGTTTTGAGACAGGGTTTCTCTCATAGCCCTAGGTGTCTTGGAACTCTATTTGTAGAGCAGGCTGGCTTTGAACTCACAGAGATCCACCTGCCTCTGCCTCCCTAGTTCTGGGAATAAAGGCGTGCACCACTATGCCCAGAATAATTGTGCACTTTTAACACACAGACGTTGGGGACCACAGCTGTGTAATCCTCAGAGAGCTATAACCTGGTTGCTAAGCCATTGCGTGCTGTGTTCAAATTGTGAAACAGATAGAGAATAAATGGGTAAACCAATAAAATGAACAGGTGTTAGCATCTGGGGCTTTAGTATCAAACCAACCTGGGTCAAATCCCTGTTCTACAGATTACCAATGTCTAGCTTGAGGGAAGAGTGACAGCCTAGAGTTTATAAAGGCACAACCAACTATAGCATAGTTAAGAGTTTCCCTGAGAGTGGAGTCTTTAAAGAAAGTCTGTTTGTTGAACAAGTCTTCCAACTTGAGATCTTCACTATCTGTAATGTGTGTTACTGTCTGACTCTTCCTACTTGGTCTCTGCTGGGCCTTGTTCCTTTCCTTCTCTTCTTTCCCTCTTTCTTTCTTTCTTTCTGAGTTATTTATACCCTACTTCCTTTTTCTTTTTTGCACGTTTAAATTTATTTTTACATTCCTAGTTCTCCCCCTCCTCTCCTCCCCCTTCCTACCTCATCACTCCACTGTGTAAATGTACCACATATTCTTTATCCATTCTTCAGTTCTGAGGGGCATCTAGCTTGTTTCCAAGTTACCTAAGTAGTTGTTTTAAGGCTACCCCAAACTCCCCCTACTCCCATCTGCTCCTCGGAGAGGGTAAGACTTCACCTAGGAAGTCTACGTAGTCTGTCCCATCATCTCATTGAGGCAGGACCAAGGCACCTCCTCACCCCCCCCCCACTCCCCTGTCTCTATGTCTCTAGGCTGGGCAAGGTATCTCTCCATATAGAATGGGCTCCACTAAGTCAGTTTGTGCATTAGAGTTAGATCTTGGACCCACTGCCAGTGGCCTCATATATTATCCCAGTCACACCATTGTCACCTATATTAAGGGAGTCTAGTTTGGTCTTACGCAGGTTCCCCATTTGTCAGAGCTGAGTCAGTGATCTCTCACTAGCTCGGGTCAGCTGATTCTGTGGGTTTCCCCATCACGGTCTTGACTCCTTTGTTCATATTATCACTCCTTCCTCACTTTGATTGTGCTCCAGGAGCTTGGCCCAATGGTTAGTTGTGGATTTCTGCATCTGCTTCCATCTGTTTCTGGGACAGGGTTCAAGCTTCTCTGGGGTTGTGGATTGTAGGCTGGGTATCTTTTGCTTTATTTCTGGTGTCCACTTGTGAGTGAGTACATACTATATTTATATTTGGCTTTCTGGCTACCTCACTTAGGATGTTTTGTTTTTTGTTTTTCTAGTTCTGTCCATTTGTGCCAGGAGCCATCACTGTTGTATAGGACCTCTTGTAAAGACTGTCAGCATGAGTAATCCATTATGTTGGGAGAATAGCTAACTACAGTCCCAATCTACCTCTTCCCCAAATGAATAGAGCCTGGGCAAACATGTCTACCTGACACCCTGTCTACCTTCAAGGACTCATGTACCAGATCAAAGGCTTCTCCCTGAGGAAATCTCACGTACCAGGCAAATAACCTCTCCCCACCCAAGTCTTTCCCGCTTCAACCGCTAAATAAGGTCTCTGAGAAAAATAAAATTTTACAGCTTGATCGGAAACCCTGTCTTGCTGTCTTCCTTGTGCCTCTTGTTCCTATTCAGTCCAGGTCCTTTGGGGTTCAGGTTCACGTTGCAGCCCTGCTAGCTGGGGCACATTTGCCTGTGAATTTTAGGATGCCATGTTTCTTTCTTTCTTTTTTTTTTTTTTTGGTTTTTCAAGACAGGGTTTCCTCTGTGGCTTTGGAGGCTGTCCTGGAACTAGCTCTTGTAGACCAGGCTGGCTTCGAACTCACAGAGATCCGCCTACCTCTGCCTCCCGAGTGCTGGGATTAAAGGCGAAGGCGTGCGCCACCAACGCCCGGATGCCATGTTTCTTACCACTGACTAGTACTCCACTGTGTAAATATACCATCTTTTCTCTATCCATTCTTCAGTTGAGGAGCATCTAGGTTGTTTACAAGATCTGGCTATTACAAATAATTTTGCTATGAACATAGTTGAGCAGATGTCCTTGTGGTGTGACTGTGGGCCTTGTTCTTATTTGTTGATGCTTAGAGGCCACTGGCTGCACAAGCCCTTATTATTAACTTTTATTGTCTAGCTGTGGCTTATCTTTCCTAATTTATTTCTTTTACATGCAAAAGACTAGTTATCTAGACTATTAGTAAACCAGGCAACTCGGAGTATTAGATAAGGCAGGAAAGAAAGTGGGCTATATGCCACGGTTTTATGGATTCCATTCTGGGCAAATATAATAACCTTTACCAAATATTGAAGCATTTAATTTAATTTGCTGCTAATTTTTTTTTTTAATCTAGGGCCTTGTGCATGCTAGGCACCACTGAACATTGAACTATATTCTGAATCCTCTCTTTTTTCTTTCGTTTATGTTCTGTTTTGAGACAGGGTCTTTCTTACCAAGTTGCCTAGGCCCTGAATTTCTAATCCTCCTTCCTCAGTCCCTTAGTCAGCTTGGATTACATGCTGTGCCAACAGGCCCAGGCTCCTTTAGTCTTGTGTTTTGAATACTGTATCTGAAAGCATAACTCTGTAGTTTATTACTTGAAAATATGGGCTGGCCAGTTAGTTTAGGTAAAGGTAAAGGCCTGCTGCCAAACCTGACCAATTCCTGGAATCCACATAGTAGAAGAAGAGAACCAACTTTCAAAGTTGTCCTCTGACATCCAGGCACCCCACCCCAGACACATATGGGGAAAAATCAGCATGAAAATAGTGCCCTGCAGGTTCAAATACTTTAATAAAGATTAGTGAAGGAACTAGAAAAGTCTCAAACCAAGAATACCTGTACAAATTGGGGCGACCTTTTTGTTCAAGCAAAATCATTCTTAAACTTAATTTCCTCCTTCTACCTTTCCTCACATTTAGTTTTAAGTTTTATTTTATGCATGTGGGTATATGTGCTTGCATGTATATCTGCACATCACGCACACACATCTAGTACTTTTTTTTTTTTTTTCTGAGACAGGGTTTCTCTGTGTAGCTTTGGAGCCTATCCTGGCACTCGCTCTGGAGACCAGGCTGGTCTCGAACTCACAGAGATCAGCCTGCCTCTGCCTCCTGAGTGCTGGAAAAAAAGGCGTGTGCCACCAATGCCCGGCTCATATAGTACCTTTATAGTCCAGAAGAGGGAGTCAGATTTCCCAGAACTGGAGTTACAGATGGTTGTGAGCTGCCATGTGGGTGCTGGGAACTGAACCCAGATCCTCTGGAAGAGCAGCCAGTGTTCTTAACTGCTGAGACACTGCTCCAACCCTCATTTGGTTTTAGATAAGTGAGGAATTAATCAGACATTCTAATCACAATACTTTAATATCTGAAATGGCAGCAACATAAAATCTACAGACTTACCACTGATTTCACAATTGGGAAGCACAAGATTAGTTCTTCTATCTTTCTTCTCATAAACAGTAAAAGTCTAGAAGCAGACATGTTAAGAACTAACAATAAAAACGAGCAATGGTTAATGAAGACCTTACATGAATGCTGGAAAGTTCACTTACTTTGGCCAGATCTCTCCACCAAATCCATAATGCTGATGTCCTTTGCTCATAACACAGGGAGGCTCACACTTTGGCCTGTGTTCTTCAGGAAGAGCAACTGGAATAATGCCACCATATTCTCTTTCAGCACCCCATGGAAGCCTGCATTGTGGCAGTGAATCCCTCAGCTCCTGATACCTGTGAGAAATGACAGACTTCTGACAGTGCACTTAAATCCCTTTCACTTCATTAGGAGTTTAGATCATGTTTTCAGAATATAGAATTCTAAGATTATGATACACTCTGACTGTCAAAGGGATGAGGTTAGCTGTCCCCACAAATATTGTGTTTATTTTGTAAAAAAATAAAGCTTAATTGAGATGAAATTCACATATCATAGATTCAACCGTTTTAGTTGACCCACAAGGGTGCAAAAGAAGCCCCGTGTTCTTTGTCTACTTCTCTACTAAGGAACTCACCTTGGGTTTCTATCCTGGCACTCGCTCTGGAGACCAGGCTGGCCTCAAACTCACAGAGATCCGCCTGCCTCTGCCTCCCGAGTGCTGGGATTAAAGGCGTGCGCCACCAACGCCCAGCAGAATTCACCTTTACTCCACCCCAAGCACCTACCTTCTTACTAGACTTATCTGTTTTGGATACTTCATATAAACAGAAATGGTTCTATGTAGTATGTAGTCTTTGTGTTGGCTTCTATCATTTAACACAATGCTTTCAAAGTCGATGCATGATGTGGCATGACCAGGACTTCAATCCTCCTAATGGCTGTGTCATAGTCTACCAATGGATATTTCATTTGCTTAACCATTCATCAGTTCATAAGATATTTGACTTTTATTAATATTGCTGCATTAGATACTAGTATTTTTGTTTGAGCACTTGATATAATTTTCCAGAGAACACTACCAAAGAATGAGTTATATATAGCTGGGTCATATGTTAATTTGAATTTAATTTGTTGGGAATCTGCTGGGCTATTCCATAACAGATTATTAATTCGACACTCCTAAAATCATGGAATAAGGGTTCAAGTTTTCCATATTCATAGCAACACTTGTTATGTATGCTTGAAAAAGAATTATAGTCATTTTCATGGAGGTAAAGGAGTATGTCACTGGAATTTGTTTTGCATTTTCTTAATGACAACAGTACATTTTGTTACTATTTCTTCTTTGGAAAATGTCTATTTGATTTTGTGTTTTTTAAAATTTGTTTTATTTCTTAGTTACATGTTCTTTTTAAGTCCCATATACAAGACTCTTATTGGCTATACTATGCAAATATGTCATCCTATTCTGTACACTTTCTTTTTACTTACTTGAGAGTATCTTTTGAAATATCAAAGTTTCTAATTTTGATGAAGTTCCACTCATTTTTATTTTCTTTTTTGGTTTTTCAAGACAGGGTTGCTCTGTAGCTTTGGAGGCTGTCCTGGAACTTTCTCAGTAGACCCAGGCTGGCCTCAAACTCACAGAGATCCACCTGCCTCTGCCTCCCAAGTGCTGGGATTATAGGCAATTGCCACCACCGCCTGGCTCATTTTAGCTTTGTTGATTGGATTAGGATCTCATTTATAAAAACACTGCAACTCCAAAATCAAAGACTTACTCCTGTTTTTTTCCCCTCTATGAGTTTCATAGTTTTAGTTCTCGCTTTTACACCTGTGTCTCTGAATCATTTTAAGTAAATTTTACGTACGGTACAAGGTAAGGGTCAAACTCGCTCCTTTGTAGTTGGGTCTTCCAGGCATCATCTGTTGAGGAGACTTGGAGTGTTGTGAAGGACTAGGGCTGATACTATCAAGACATTACTTGCTTCCCAACAGTCCAGTGAGGTTCCCTAGGTTGACAAATGCTATGCAGCAATGAGTCCTCTGGAGAGAATTGAGGGAATTGAGGAATAGAGTTCTCTTTGTGGGTCAATGTGTGGATGAACAGAAACAGCCTAAGTCTCAAGTCAGAAGCTTAAAAGTGCTACCCCCATTCTAACTTGGATATTTGGATATGTTTAGAAGATTTATAAAGACTTGCGTAGAACTTAGTTGATTGCAAGGATCATAAAAATGGTTTTGCATGTCTACTTTTAGAGCTGGTCTAGAGGTCAGGAATTTGTGGGTACAGTGGAAGAGGGCCATGTGAGAAGGAAAGCATGAGAGAAAAGCAGAACTATCTTCTGTGGGCTTCCTGAGCCCTGCGGACTGTCCTGTGAGTATAGGGGAAGCAGCGAGAGTCATGGAGGCAGAGCTTGGAGAGGCATGGGCTGCTGGGTACTTCTGTCTCTCTGTCAGTACAGTACATGCCTTAGACAACTCCTCCCCAACAGTAACTGATTAGTACAATGGAGAATTAACACTCATGACTCGGAGCTGGGTGTTGGTGACACACATCTTTAATCCCAGCACTCAGGAGGCAGAGGCAGGAGGATCTCTGTGAGTTCAAAGCCAGCCTGGTCTACAGAGCAAGTTCCAGGACAGGCTCCAAAGCAATACAGAGAAAACCTGTTTTGAAGAAACAAAAATAAAACAACACGCAACAACAACAAAAGCCACTCATGACTGCCTTACAAATGGAACTGAATATCATATGAAATTGCTATTGCCCTACTATTTGGCAAATAGCATTTTATTGGAATACTGCCTTTCATTTATATGTGACTAGTCTGTGGCTACCAGAAATGGATATTTATAATAAAACTGTAGAGCACAAAATACTTTGTCTGGCTCATTACAGAGAGCATGTCCTAAGTTCTGTGCCACAGTTGAGGAAAGCTTGGGGCATGTTGCTGTGGGGTCCTGGAAAACAGCCTTTCAGACCTTTCCCCTTCTCCCAATGATCTCTGACAATGATCAACACACATGGATTAGGGGACATGACAAGTGAAAAATATTAAACACTTGTGATTAATGAAAAGCTAAGCTTTCATTTTTAAGTTTGTAAAGTTATACTTAAATCATAAATGAGTCAACTTCTCAATATCTGACCCCAATAAATTATATTGTCCCAGAAGATGAGTCAAAAATTGTTAATCAATCATGTGTACTGGCACCCAGTGAAGCTGCAAAATTGGGGGAAAAAACATTTAAAATAAGAGGTAATACCTTAATCACCCTTGGCCCTCTCTACCCTTTGCAGTCTTTCTTTCTGCCCCAGCTGGTGGGGAACCCACGGCAAATTCAACTGCCTTAGTCTACTGAGTGCTGGGATTAATAACCATGAACCACCACACCCAGCATGCTTCTTCTTATTTTCAATAGTCAAGTCTACTCAACCCTCATCCTTTAGTGTTAATACTCATAACATTGTATAGAAGGAACTGTTTAAAATGTAAGTTGAGGTTTTAAGATGAAATAATTATTTCAAATAAAACACTTCTCCTTAACAGAGAGAATATTCACAAAATTATTGGTGTTTCATTCTATAGCCACAGAAAGTTGTTTACTTTGTTTTAAGGAAGGTTATGGATGGACCAAAACCTATTAAAGACATTGTGTAGAATCTTGAGTATCAATGACAAAATTAGAAGGCTCAATTTGACTAATAACATTTGGAAGGCATGGTTACAAGAAAACTCACACCAAACTCATTTTTTTTTTAAGCTGGAAGAGAATAGCTCTCTCTCTTTCCCTCCCCGCCTCCGTGTGTGTGTGTGTGTGTGTGTGTGTGTGTGTGTGTGTGTGTGTGTGTTTTAAACATCAGAAATCACTGACGTGAACCTAGAAGCAAAATGGGAGCCCCTATACTGAAATCCTAAGCAATTCTCAAGATGTTTCTTTAATTGATATGTTTCTCTGCCTGGTGAGTTATAGAACTGACAAGAAGTCAGCTGACCGAGAAGAGGGGATAGGGCTAGTGATTCTGGGTGCTGTCCCAGTCACAGGTACATTTATTTAGTGTGTGTTTGTGTGTGTGTGTGTGTGTGTGTGTGTGTGTGTGCACTCGCTCACCAGCATTTAAACCTAGTGCCTCATACATGCTGGCAAAAATCCTACCACCTAACTATTCCTAGTCTCTAACTTTTCAACGGAAAAAATACAAAAGAATACAGTGCCTATCAATTTACTTAACATTGTTAAAGGAGAACAAATGAGACTGTTATAAAATAGTGGCTACTATAATTGTTCTAACACACACACGTGGATAAATTGAAGTACAGATACAAAGATTAGCTTGTTCTTTGATCATTGGATAAGCCAGAACCCTATTTCTGGTTCTCCTACTGCTTACAGTGCTTTCTGCTAACCCAGCCTTTCCCAGGTTCTTCTGCCCCACCTCCAACTTAGTGTGCCTGGAAATATGTATTTTTATGAAACTTCTCAGAGTTATTTCTTTTTGAGATAGGGTCTTAGTTGATAGTCCAGGTTGTCCTGGAGCTAACTATATAGCCCAGGGTATCCTTAAACTCATGGCAATGGTTCTTAGTTCAATAGCTTTTTTGTTTTAGCCTCCCAAGTGCCGGGATTACAGGGGTAATCTGATAGGATTATCCTTAGGTAATTTTAATGTACGCTGACTGCCTTGCCCATTATGAGAACAAAATAGGCTGGTATAGGGAATTGTATATTATCATTAAGATTGCCACATTAACTCAAAATCTGTCACACTTGGCAAGGGTGCACCTATCTCTATGCTTAGAAAACTAAACAACTGAAAGCTAACATATGCCAAGGACTCGATTCATCTTTACCACCAGGAAGAGTGATTTCCTGGAATGTAGGGGCTTTTTGCTTCCTATCATTTTGCTTTGGGTTTGGGTTGAGAGACACTGACCCAGAACTTGTTTGGAGGCAAGCCTCGGGTATCCCAGAGTAGAGATGCTGCTGTTGTCCTGGTGACACTTTCCAGAGCATCTGAGAACAGTGAGGGAAAGGGGATCTTCTCTAGGTTTCCTGGGGCTTCTTATGAGGAGTTAACGGGAAGGGTAGTAAGAACACATGGTCATCCTGGCTGTCTGGAGATTACAATAGAAAAGCTCACATAAAATAAAAGGGAAGGCAAGGTTTAGTTATTAGAAGACAGGGATGGTTATTCCCAGACAGTGCTTAAAAGGTCTCTTGTATTTTATGGATAGCTGACCATATGGGCGCTTTATTTTCTCAAATGTATGTGGTTTAGAAAACACTGATCATGCCAAACATTTATTTACATATTTATTATAAATAACAGTATGTTTTTCTGCATGTGTGTATACCACTTGTGTGCCTGGTGCTTGAAGAGATCAGAAGAGGGCTTCAGACTCCAGGCAACTGGAGTTATAGAGGGCTGTGAGTTAGCAACTGAACCAGGGTCTTTTGTAAGGGCTGCAAATAACTCTTAACCCTGGCCCATCTCTCCAGGCTCCCTTCATCCCATTTTTTTCTTTTGCAAAGAGCAAGTTTATAAATTGAAATAGATCTACTAAGTGTAGTCAAGATAGCAAGAAACTAATGTAAGAGCAGAATCTGGAAGAACCAATGCCAGGGCTGAGAAAGAGATGCTTAGGGAATCTGAACAAACTTTAAACTGGTAAAGGGCTCCTGACTGGGAATAATGACTTATTACCTTACACGTTTTCAGACTAAAGATCCAGAACTAGCAGGTAAGAAGTTACAAGGAAGAAAAAGTGTTCTTGAAACATCTCAAAGAAACTGATCCAACAACCAGGGCCAGTCAAAACTGGAATGGGCTGTCTGTGAGTAGCAATGCACCACTTCGGAAGGTTTTTGTTTTGACAATTTATTGCTTTATGAGTATGTATCTATGCCAAGTATCTGCAGGTGCCCTTGGAGGCCAGAAGAAGGCACTGGATCTTCAGAACTGTAGTTCCTGGTGTTTGTGAGCTTCCTGATGTGGGAGATGAGAGCCATACCTGGGTGCTTAAAACCAAACTGAGGTCATCTGGAAGAGCAGCAAATGCCCTTAACTGCTGAGGTAGCCTTCCAGCAACGTTTTGGAAGTGTTTAAACTGAGGTAAGGTGGTTTCCCGTCTAATTTCCTAAAATTTAATTTTTAAAAGCTTGTGTATATGTTTCTACACAGATGTGTGAGGCCACAAAGTGACATTAACTGCCCTCCTCAATCATTCTCCACTTTATTTCTGAGACAGGGTTTCTCACTAAACCTGGTGCTTACTGACTAGAAAGCTGCTTATTGAACCCCAAGGATCCCAGTGATCCTCCTGTTTCTGCCTCCCCAGCACGGGGATAACAGGTTCACACCACCACACATGGCTTTTTTATGTAGTTGCTGGGAATCGAACTTACATCTTCATGCTTGTGTGGTCAGCACTTTACCAGCTGAGCCATTACCTAGCCTCCTCTTACAAAGAATTTTTAGGGATTGGCCAAGTGAAATTAGAAATACACAAAACAAGAACCCAACTACACAAGGTACTTAAAAACAAACTTATTCTTCCTCTCAAAATGATTCAAGTTAATCAAGCAGAAGAAACCCGAGCCAGAGACTTTGGCAAAGTATTTGCTTATAGCCTATACATCATAGGGTATAGGTGAAAGGATAGCAGTGCTCACTGATATGGCTGTCATGAGCATCGAAAGGGTCACAACCAAACATCCGGTGCAGGCTTACATAGCAACCATAGTTAGCAACAGATTCTAGAGTATTTCTGGGCAGAAGGTGTTGGTGAATACGCTCTTAGTGGATACCACAATAAACAGATTGATCTCCAGGTCAAGGAAGGGACCATTCTAGAGTTCTAGAACAGGTCTGGAGGTATATCGATGTAGCTTGGTGGTACACTGTTTGCCTAGTAGACATAAGGTCTGGGTTTAGTCCCTGCAACACACACACACACACACACACACACACACACACACACACACACACACCTAGAATGTAGTGGAAGAATTTGATGTTTGCTTTTTATTTTTTTAACTTTTTAAAACGATCTTTTTATTTTACATACCAATCCCAGTTCCCCCTACCTTCTCCCCACCCCACCCCCATTCACTCCTCAGAGAGGGTGAGGCCTCCCATGGGGAGTCAACAAAGTCTGTCATATGTTAAGGCAGGACCAAGGCCCTCCCCCCTGTACCTAGGCTGAGCAAGGTTTCCCTCCTTAGGGAATGGACTCCAAAATGCCAATTCATTCACTAGGGTAAATCCTGGTCCCATTGCCAGTGGCCAGTTTATGGAACTGCCCAAGCCAAACAACTGTCACCCACATTCAGGGGCCCTAGTTGGATCCTATGCAGGTTCCCCAGCTGCCAGTCTGGAGTCATCGAGCTCCCACTAGCTCAGGTCAGCTGTTTCTGTGGGTTTCCCCATTGCTTTTTTTTTTTTTTTTTTAAATAGGATATGGTAATGTACTTTTCCAGTTTTAACAGATTAACCATGCAAAGTTTAGTCATGTTTTGCTTTCTTTTTCATGTGATATATGGGAGGGCTGAAGTGCTTAGAGCAAGTTACTAATGTATCGAAATCTTTCTTTTGCATTTTTCTGATTTCTGTTTTACCTGTCATCAGAAGCGGTTTGGCGAGTAGTTGTTTCGAGCGGGGTGTGCAGTTCGTTAGAGTAAAAGGTGTTGGACAGGATATCAGCTCCTTCAAGCTCCCTGCAGCAGTAGGGCCTGCCGTGAATCACTTCCATGCTTCTTGCCTATACTTAAGCAGTCTGGAGAGCAAATAGGTAAGTGAAAAGTGAGGGCGATTTTGTTTTGCAAACTGTCTTGGTTAGTATTACAATGACTTTGCCCTAGGTAGGAAACATTTTCTGCTGCCAAAATTCTTCAACTCATCGATGCACAAAAATCAGAGGCTTTCTTACTGCCTGTGCGGGTCTGGGGGACTCTGTCAAACCTGTAATAAACAGTAACTTCTGTAATAAAAGTAAACTTCTTGGAAATAACTTCAACTGAACACATGGAGAACCTGTGTTCTTGCCTCAAATTTAACACTACTCATGGTGGGTCTTTCTAAGAAGCAGGGAGACAAGAGCAGGACAAGAGCCTTCCTCAAAAAGCAGCAGTTATCAACTTGACCCCTTTGGGGGTCGCCCAAGACCATCAGAAAACATAGTTACATTACGATTCCTAATAGCAGCAACGAAAATAATGTTATATTGGGGTCGTCATCACAACACGAGGAACTGCATTAAAGGGTCCCTGCACTCAAGGAGATGATGGGACAGACTTTGTAGACTTCCAAGGGGAGGCCCTATCCTCTCCGAGGAGCAGATGGGAGGGGTGGGTGTGTGGGTGGGTGGGGATGGGGGAGGGGGGAATTGGGATTGGAATGTAAAAAACAAATTCTAAAAAGTTTTTCAAACAGAGGGGTCACAGTATTAGGAAGGTTGAGAACCACTGCTCGAAAGGCGTCGATTCTGGACAAGGACGGGTTCTCGTAGACAGCTAAACTAGGTGGTCCGGGGCGGTGGCCCCGGTGGGGAGGCCCGCCCAGCGCCACCAGGGGTCGCACGCACCTGGCACATCTGCCCTGGAGTTCCGCCCGACCTCGCCTCCCCCTTCTTGTCACAGGAGCTGGCAGGTGTCCGCGGGGCTTGGAATTTCACGGTCTTCCGCACCTGCGGGCCCCGGGAGCGTGCGGCAGGTGCGGGGGAGGAAGGCCGGAGGGACGCGGGCTGGCCGGGGCGGGGTTGAAGCTGCCTGTGACGGCGACGGTGACCGTGCACTTAGGTAACACATCCTGAGGGTGGGGCGCACGGTGGCGGGCCCAGCGCGCCGGCGGAGGAGCGGCCGGAAGCCCACTCAGGTTGTTCAGGGAGCCACTTGGGAGACCCCGGGCCACCAGAATGGGAAGCGGGGCCGGAAGGGGGGGAAGGTGGAACAACGGACTTTCCCGCCGTCGTCCCTAACCCCGCCCCCGGGGGAGGGGCTCAAGCGCCTTCAAGCCCAGGCCCCGCCCCCACCTCAGGCCCCGCCCCCACTCTCCCTTGTGGTCCCGACACCGCCCCTGCTCGTCGCCCTCTACAGGCTTCAGCCTCGCCCTCCGTCGTTGGCTCCGCCCACACGCCTGTCTCCCCCGCCGCCCTGGGCCTGGCCGCCCTCAGGCTACAGCCCCGCCCCGCCCCGCCCCTGCTTCAAAGGCCCCGCCTCCCCCTCCACCGCTCCGAGGCCCCGCTTGCCGCCGTCGCCCATCCGCGTGGCCGGCGGTAGCTGACTCCGGGCGCCCCCTGGTGGCTCCCCCCGGCAATGCTTTCCCTCCCGGACTCGGAATGCCTGTAA
This sequence comes from Cricetulus griseus, assembly GCF_003668045.3. Taxonomy (NCBI): domain Eukaryota; kingdom Metazoa; phylum Chordata; class Mammalia; order Rodentia; family Cricetidae; genus Cricetulus; species Cricetulus griseus. The sequence continues at coordinate 90,716,433 of NC_048601.1, read as the reverse complement.
GGTCTGCCCGGGGCAGGAGAGCCCGAAGCGGGAACACGGCTTGAGTTGGTTTGCAGTATCGTCAGAGTTAGAGAGCCCCGATGCGCCAGGCACCCCTTCTCCACACTCTGAGGAGACGGAGAGCTCCTGCTGAACACTGTCAGAGAAGGGGAAGGCAGGCACAGGGCCCAGATTATGGGTACAGCTTTTGTCCTAAACCAACAGCATGGGGCATTTGGGGAGGGGGCAAGTTGTGGCCGATGGAAGAGTGGATGGAATTTCTCGACACCAGGGAGGCTTAAAACCCATGCTCTTGCTTCAAATCGGCACGCCAGCCGTGTTTGACTCTCTCCAGTGCCGGTGTTGGTGTGCGCAGGATTGAGTATTAAAAACTGTTTTGTTTTCACTAGTCTTTCGAATTCATGTTTTAGTCCCAGCACCGTTGAGCTCCAAGGTGGGGTCCGTAGGATTCTACAAGGTCATCCCTGAGCTTCATCTCTTTCCCTGAGCATGGGACTGACGGGATGGTGGAGTGTGGACATAGTTCATCTGCCTGTCCCAAGGCCGGGTCCCTGGCTCATCTTCTCACTTCTGGCTGCAACCCTGACAGAAGTTCATTTAAAAATGGAAAACTGAACCTGTAATGCCGGCACTGAGAAGGTTCAAGGTCATTCTCAGCCACAGTGACTGTGAGGCTGACCTGGGTTACATTAAGACCCTGCCCAAAGAAAGAGAAGATACCGGGCGGGGGGTCAGAATAACGATGCCAGCCAGACTTAGGTTTCTGAGTTTGTGCCTTTGAAGAACAACTGAAAGAAACTGGACGCAGAAAGGTGACATTTGGCAAAAGTGAGGCAAGAATGAATTTCTCGCTTTCCGGACCCAGCCGAGCAGGAGGCGCCGTCATGGGTGCTGACGTCAGACACAAGGACCGAAGGGTTGAGCACAAGGAGCTCAAGAGCCAGGACATCCACCTGCGGCTGCTAGTCAAGCTGTACAGGTTTCTGGCCAGAAGAACCAACTCCACCTTCAATGAGGTTGTGCTGAAAAGGTGGTTTATCAGTCGCACTAACCGGCCACCTCTGTCCCTGTCCTGGGTGATGAGAAAGACGAAGCTTCCTGAGAGAACAAGACAGCTGTGGTTGTGGGGAGCACAGATGATGTGTGGATTCTCGAAGTGCCCAAGCTGAAGGTGTGTGCACTGCGGGTGAGCAGCCGGCCGGAAGCTAGCCCTGGAGTTTCCCTGAGCCCTTGTCTGGTCCTCGGAAAGGCCGAGAGGTATACCGGCATTTTGGCAAGGCCCCAGGAACGCCACACAGACATAGCAAACCCTATGTCCGCTCCAAGGGCTGGAAGTTTGAACGTGCCAGAGGCAGAAGGGCCAGCCATGGCTACAAAAACTAACCCTGGATCTTACTGTTATTAAAACAAAAACAAAAACAAACTTTGGATTTTGAAAAAAAATGAATTTCTCTGAAACTGTAAGGAAGCCCCCAATTAAACACTTATTTATTTATTTGTTTATTTTGATTTTCTAGACAGGGTTTCTCTGTGTAACAGCCCTAGCTATCCTGGAACTAGCTCTGTAGATCAAGCTGTCCTCAAACTCAGACTCTGCCTGCTTCTGCCTCCTGAGTATTGGGATTGACGGTGTGAACCACCACAGCCCAAATGCTTCCCTTCTCAAACTGCCTTGGTCATGGTGTCTCTTCACAGCAATAAACAGTAGTAGGTCAGCACCCTGAGCCTGGAAGACTAGACCCTGCTGGGGAAGGAAAGGTGGCTTTGACAGTCAGCCATCGGTTTTGGTTTTCAGTTTCTGATGGAATTCCATCCTCATCTTTCAGCATTTTTCAGCTCCTCTGTGTAGAACCTCCCGTTTAACTCTCTGTCTGCTCATTTCCTTCCGTGTCCCCATCTGGATTATTCTTTTCCATTGCTGTTGACAAAAATGTCTGACAGGGTTTCAGAGGGTAGCTTCCACCAGGGGGAGAGACAGTGTCAAACAGAGATGCTCTGTTTGAGGTGGTGAGAGCTTGTGGGCAGCTTGTTCACATCTCAGGTCATCAGTCGACGGAGAACAGGGCCCAAAGCAGGGCTGAGTATATTAACTTTCAAGGCCTGCCCTGAATAGTCTACATTTGCCAGATAGGCCCCATGCCTAAAGGTTACACAATGTCCCAAAACAGTGCCACCACCTGAGGAGCAAACATTCAGAAACATAGCCTGTGGGGGGCCATTGCACATTTACATCCTAACATCAACCTTCTAGAACTTTCCATACTGGGTTTCTGTGTGCTGGGCCTTGGTCCCGTTTAGTCATGGCTTGAGTGTTCCTGGGAAGGAACTGAGTGAGACATATTTGATGAATTATTGTTGGTCCATGTCTGTGGACGGTGGTAACACTAGGGAAGTTGTGGCAACTCTAGGTTAAATGTATGTTAAATAGAATTTAAAGGGGGCAAAATAATGCATAGTCGGTTCATGAAAGGAAGCTGGCATATAATTACCTTCCAAGAATGAAAGAAAAAGTTCATTAGGAGGAAGAGCCTTGAGGCCATGCTGGGACCTCGAGCTGGGAGAACATTAGAACATACCTAATGGTCTTAAAACCTGGAGGGACACTTCATTAAGAGAGAACAAAAGATAAGAAGCCAGAAAGCCAGAAGAGGACTGTGTGGGTGTGGGTGGACAGACACAGGCCAGAGCAGTCTTCAGAGAAATCCACAACAAGGGTTCGTCGTCGTCGTCGTCGTCGTCGTCGTCGTCGTCGTCGTCGTCGTCGTCGTCGTCTTCTTCTTCTTCTTCTTCTTCTTCTTCTTCTTCTTCTTCTTCTTCTTCTTCTTCTTCTTCTTCTTC